>NW_027530981.1:1517415-1534549 GCF_008692635.1 Crocuta crocuta
TTGTTTTTATAGTTTTTTTTTTTTTTTTTTTTTTTAAGCAAAAGAGCCATGAGACCACAGTTTTTAAAACTGCTGCTCTATGGGAAAATGAACCAGTTGAAGGGGGGAAAAAAAAACCAATCTATAGACTCTGACATTGAGGAAACCCAACAGGACACAGAATGACCCTACAGAGAAAAAACAACACCAGTCAATGAGGCCAGAAGACAGATTCTCTCAAATATAAAAAAGTGGTAATGCTCTCCAGACGTGCACGGAAATCCTCTNACACAAATAAAAATGAAAAATAAACATCTCTGTGAAAATACAAACAGCGTAAATAAAAAACCTTCAAAAAGATTTTAATATCCTCAGAGAGAAGAGAATACTGCATCCATGAAAAAAAGCTATGCTTAGAAATTAACATTCATAAAACTTGGAAATTTTGATGGCAGAAATAAACTCAACAGAAAAACAGATCTCAGCATCACAGAGAGTAGAAAGAGAGAAAAAGAGGAAAAAAATGGTAGGAAGTTTGGAAGAGCACTCCAGNTTCCCAAAACTGAAGGATATGTCTACAGACATAAAAACTCTAGCAAATGCCCCAAGTACCAGCACAATAAGTGATTTTAAAAACCACACACATCATGAAATTTCATAGGTTTGGAGGGGAAAAACTGGGAAGGTTTTATAAGTGCAGTGCAGATGAGTAGAGACTTTCTCAACAATAATGTTAAAAACAAAACAAAATAAAATTAATTCTTCAAAATTCTGAAGGAGAATGACTTTAACCTAGAATCTGACTTTAATAATCAAGTGTGAATGAAGAACAAAGACATTTTCAGACATAAGGGTCAAAAAATTTTTCTCAAGAAGCCTTTCCCAGAAATTTCCCAGGTGTGTCTGAAATATATTGAGAAGAGTATCACTAAACAAAATGAAACCATTATTGAAACCAGGAAAATATAGGGGCGCCTGGGTGGCTCAGTCAGTTAAGCATCCAACTTCAACTCAGGTCATGATTTCACAGTTTGTGAGTTTGAGCCCCACATCAGGCTCTGAGCTGGCAGCCCAGAGCCTGGAGCCTGCTTTGAATTCTATGTCTCTGCCTCTCTCTGCCCCTCCCCAACTTGTGTTCGCCCTCTTGCTCTCACTCTCTCTCAAAAATAAACATTTAAAAAAACAGGAAAATATAATATTTGTATAACCCAAAAATCATAATTATAGTACACTATGTGGCTCAGCTTTGAACTACATTTTATAGTCATACTAATGTAAAAAATGAATATTAAAATATATATACTGTGCACTTGAAACTAATATTAAATTGTAGGTTAACTAAGTAGAATGTCTTTTTTTTTAATTTAAGTAATCTCTACCCCCAACATGGTAGAACTCTCAACCCCCAAGATCAAGAGTCACATGCTCTTCTGACTGAGCCAGCTAAGTACCTCTAACTAACTGGAATTTAAGTAAAAACTTAAAAATTGAATGGAACCTCAGAAGATGCTGAACAGTCAAAGCAATCTTAAGAAGAACAAAGCTGAAGGTATCACACTCCCACATTTCAAGATATATTAAAAAGCTGAAGTAATCAAAATGGTATGCTACTGACACAAAAATACACTCATAGATCCTTGGAACAAAGCCCAGAAAGAAACCCATGCTTATATAGTCAATTAATCTATGACAAAGGAGCCAGGAATAAACAATGGGGAATAGACAGTTTCTTCAACAAATGGTGCCACAAAAACTGGATCACTTTCTCACACCATAGACAAAAACTCAAATTGGATTCAAGACCTAAATGTTGGACTGGGAACCATAAAACTCCTTAGAAGGAAACACAGGCAGTAATTTGACATCAGCCTTAGCAGCATTTTTCTAGATATATCTTCTCAAGTAAGAGAAACAAAAAATAAACTATTGAAAATCTATCAAAATAAAAAGCTTTTACACACTGAAGGAAATCATCAACAAAACAAAGAAGCAACCTACTGACTGAGAGAAAATTATCTTCTCTAGTAAAACAAAAACCTGCCCAGAGACCACCAGTTCTATCTAAGTGATAACCAATCACTGCTGAGTATGGGCGACCCACTGTCTCCCCAACACTCAGCATTACACATTCCACTCCAAATAGTGTACATGTCTCCATATGCACCCCTATAAAAGAGAAAAAGAACAGGAAGAATTCTTTTGAGAATTAGAAATAGCACATACGTTTGCAGGATCTCACTGTCTAAAATGCAACGGTGGATGTTTATTTCTCCAGTTACTTGTCCGGCCCCTTCAAAGATTGGAGTCTGACATGCCAAGTTTAAGAGGTGATAGGCTTGAAAGAAACAAACTCAATTCATTTTTGCTATGGCCTGCAAGCTTGCATTTATAGATTTACTTTTTCCTAAATACTGCAAAGCTTTTTACATGTAATACATGCAGAAGAAATTAAAATAAGCAGATCAGCATATTTTAAAATAATTGCAGACTTTTTCCAATTTAAATTCTATTAACATTAAAAATGAGACTACTTCAATGTTTTCCTCATTTTACTTTTGATTTATAGGATACATATTATAAACCTATTCAGAGAAAAATCTTTAAGGTCTCTCTGCTTTAGAATGGGGATGAATGAAGAGGAGAGAGGCACTATAACTTTAAAACAAAGACTATTAGTTTTATTTACATGCCACAACACAATCTTCAAATGACCTCTGCCTCCCCAAGTAACATTTTAACTAAAGTGACAGAGAATGGAATGCCACATTAGAATTGAGAGCAAGATAAAAGGTAGAAGTCCTAATCTACTGCTCTACATAGCATTATTCATGACAAGGGTTTCCCACTTTCTCAGACAGGGTTCAAAATGTCAGCTTTAACTATGTAGCAAATTTTAATAGGATGCTTCTAAGTGGATACCCTAAGAGGGCTACAAAGATTTCTTCATCTATAGCACATTCAGCTACTTCCCATCTGGCTCCAGGAGTAAAGTCTCCCAGCCCATTTCCTTTAATCTCCGATGCATTTGGGCTCCTGCTGAAGCAACCACTCCCATAATTCTGGTTAGAAGCCAGAATAAAAATTTTGTTTTGTGTTTACGGAACATCAAAGCATGGGCAAGGAAGCCCCTGATGAAGACCTCCCTGCTCTGGCTGCAGAATTATTCTGCCAGCGAGGTGCTACCCTCTGCTGCTGGAGGGATGGCATCAGGGAAGTGGTGGGAATATGCAAAGCCGGAACAGCCATTTTTTATGAAAATTGTAAAAGGTCATGGAGGTCTTCAAAATTCTTATGGCAATTTTTCAAGCATTTACCAATTAAATTTTATATGATCGCAATATTGCTATGCAAATAAATACTTAAAATCGTTGAGCTGCAGTAACACAGACTGGACCAACTAGCCATGCCTTGTTCCCAGAACACTCAGAGGTAGAGAAGACAGGGTTTTTCCTATTCACAGAAAGAGCCTGCCGTGAATTAGAGTAATATTCAAAGTGACTCTATAAAGGACAAGGGAACAGGAAGCCAGAACTCTGCTGATAAACTACTTAAATGATTTAATGTGGCAAATATTAACACCCAGATTTTACCATATTTTAGTGACCACTTTAAATCTTTGTAGATGCCATTTTCCAACTTCAAAACACTCAGCAAAATGTTTTGGGGTTACTAAAAAAAAAAAAACACTGATGTTAGATACATGATGCTCTCAGACTTAATTTTCAAAATCAAAATGTTCTAAACAGATTCGAAAGCTTACTATGGAAGAAAACACCTTAAAAACATCATTCAAATTTAACTTAGACACAGAAATGCAAGTTGTAACTTTTAACCAGTTTATCTTTTTAATTTTTTTAATGTTTATTTATTTTTGAGAGAGAGACAGGGGCAGTAGGGGAGGCAGTGAGAGAAGGAGACACAGAATCTGAAGCAGGCCCCAGGTTCTGAGCTGTCAGCACAGATCCCAATCGGGGCTTGAACCCACAAACCACAAGATCGTAACCTGGGCTGAAGTCTGACGCTTAACTGATTGAGCCACCCAGGATCCCTTCACCAGTTTATCTTAAAAGAAGTGTAACTCCACAGCAATACAGCAAGTATCCCCTGAATCATTATTCCATAATTGGATTTATAATATAAAGACAATGTTAGATTGAGGTATACAGTCTCATTTTTATTTTAAATCGGTTTCAGANGAGCAATACAGCAAGTATCCCCTGAATCATTATTCCATAATTGGAATTATTTATAATATAAAGACAATGTTAGATTGAGGTATACAGTCTCATTTTTATTTTAAATCGGTTTCAGAGGTCTCCCTAATCCATAATACAACACATTATAGCCATTTTATTAGTCTGAGAAATGTAAATTAAAGATTGAAATCCTTTCACCTTTAACAGCATCACCATCACGCAAACATGTACGTGTTATGTATGTGAGGAGGGGCAGGGGAAGCGTGATGATGCCCAAGTCAGGGAATCACAATCGGAGTATTTTCCAGAATCGGAGTAACTGACACCCCCATACAATGAGTTATGAGTGTTACCACTGCTCCCAAAATCTACTGAGCCAACTGATTTATCTGTGTTAATAAAGAGTTTATGCTTTCAGGACACATCATACCCAAAGCTCATCTCCTTCCAGGCAGAACTATGAGAAAGTAAGACCCAGCTAACTCAGAACAAATCCATTTGGCTTGAGATTCTGGGAGCCAAGGAGCATTCTGCTCAGCTTTACTCCCAGTGCCCTCCCCCAGGAGATGCACAGCCGCCCACACACACTAAGGGTAGAAGAATGGGAAAGGGCAGAGCTTTCTTTCCTGGGAACAAAGCCAGAGTGAAAGTTCTGGGGGATGTAAACATGTAACAGTTAGAAGAGAGCCATGGAAACCTTTTCCCCAAGCAAATGTGCTGTTCTGTAAACTTTCCTTGCCCCTCACAATATTTAGTGTTGCATTAAAGCAAATATTTTTAAAATACACAAGCATGTGCTGCTTAAAATACCTAAAATTAAAAACAAACAAATTTCCCCTTATTGCCTGTCTAAAACCACCAACACTTCCACTCTTTATCACCAGATATTTCTGAAGTAGATGACTGCTGGGCATGCAAACTAGTTTAAAACTTTCCCTTGCTGGTTCTGCCAGGATTCTAAACTGAAAGTTTCATTACACACCTGAAATGAAGCACAATATGGCACACACAGGTGCATCTTTCTGGATAGAGACTTACTACATGTCCCAATTATCAAGTCTTTAAAAAAAAATTACCATGGCCTTCACGTAATGAAAATCTACATTAACAGATCACAGTTTAAGAGTACCTGGGTTGCTCAGTTAAGCCTCCAACTCTTGATTTTGGCTCAGGTCATGATCTTGCAGTTTGTGAGTTTGATCCCTACACAGAGCCTGCTTAGGATTCTCTCTCTCTGCTTCTCTCACTCTGCCCTTCCCCTTCTTGCTCTTGCCCTCTGTCAAAATAAATAAAACTTTTTTTAATATAATTTATTGTGAAGCTAGCCAACATACAAGGTATACAGAGTGCTCTTGGCTTTGGGATGAAGCCATCACTTATATAAAACACCCAGTGCTCATCCCAACAAGTGCCCTCCTCAGTGCCCATAATTCATTTTCTCCTCCCTCTTGCCCCT
The DNA here is from genome assembly GCF_008692635.1 of Crocuta crocuta. Taxonomy (NCBI): domain Eukaryota; kingdom Metazoa; phylum Chordata; class Mammalia; order Carnivora; family Hyaenidae; genus Crocuta; species Crocuta crocuta. The sequence goes on from NW_027530981.1 coordinate 1,523,047, forward strand.
ACATCAACCCTCAGTTTGTTCTCTGTATTTAAGAGGGTCTTATAGTTTGGGTCCCTCTAGTTTGTAACTAATTTCTTTTCCTTCTCTTCCCCCATGGTCTTCTGTTTAAGTTTCTCAAATTCCACATACGAGTGAGAACATATGATATGTCTTTCTCTGACTTATTTCACTTAGCATAATACCCTCCAGTTCCATCCACATTGTTGCAAATCGCAAGATTCCATTCTTTTTCATTGCCAAGTAGTATTCCATTATAGATATAAACCACATCTTCTTGATCCATTCATCAGTTGATGGACATTTAGGGTCTTTCCATAATTTGGCTACTGTTGAAAGTGCTGCTATAAACGTTGGAGTACATGTGCCCCTGTGCATCAGCACTCCTGTATCCCTTGAATAAGTTCCTAGCAGTGCTATTGCTGGGTCATAGGGATGGTCTATTGTTAACTTTTTGAGGAACCTCCACACTGTTTTCCAGAGTAGCTGCACCAATTTGCATTCCCATTAACAGTGCAAGAGGGTTTCCCTGTCTCCACATCCTCACCAACATCTACTGTTACCTGAGTTGTTAATTTTAACCACTCTGACAGGTATGAGGTGGTATCTTAATATGGTTTTGATTTACATTTCCCCTGATGATAAGCAAAGTTGAGCATATTTTCACGTGTCTTTAAGCCATCTGGATGTCTTCTTGGAAAGTATCTATTCATGTCTTCAGCCCATTTCTTCAATGGATTATTTGCTTTTCAGGTGTTGAGTTGGGAAGTTCTTTAAAGATTTTGGATGCTAACCATTTATCTGACATGTTATTGGCAAATATCTTCTCCCATTCAATTGGCTGTCTTTTAGTTTTGTTGATTGAAACTTTGCTTTGCAGAAGCTTTTTATCTTGAGGAGGTCCCAATAGTTTGCTTTTATTTCCTTTGCCTTTGGAGATGTGTTGAGTAAGAAGCTGCTGCAGCCGAGGTCAAAGAGGTTATTTCCTGCTTTCTCCTCTAGGGTTTTGATGGTTTCCTGTCTCACATTCAGGTCTTTCCTCCATCTTGAGTTAATTTTTGTGTATGGTATAAGAAAGTGGTCTAGTTTCATTCTTCTGCATGTTGCTGTCCAAATCTCCCAGCACCATTTGCTAAAGAGCCTGTCTTTTTTCCATTGGGTACTCTTTCCTGCTTTGTCAAAGATTAGTTGGCCATACATTTGTGGGTCCAATTCTGGGTTCTCTATTCCATTGGTCTGTGTGCCTGTTTTTGTGCCAATACCATACTGTCCTGATGATTACAGCTTTGTAATACAGGCTAAAGTATGGGATTGTGATGCCGCCAGCTTTGGTTTTCTTTTTCAACATTACCTTGGCTATTCAGGGTCATTTGTGGTTCCATACAAATTTTAGGATTGTTTGCTCTAGCTCTGAGAAGAATACTGGTACTATTTTGATTGGGATTGTATCAGATGTGCAGACTGCTTTGGGTAGTGTCATTTTAAAAATATTTCTTCTTCCAATCCATAAGCATAGAATGTTTTTCTATTTCTTTATGTCTTCTTCAATTTCTTTCATAAGTTTCTGATCCCAGGGAAAAGCTCTCAGGTTTTCCCCATTGAGAATGATATTATCTATGGGTCTTTCATATATGGCTTTTACACTCTTAAGGTATGTTCCTTCTATCCTAACTTTCTTGACGGTTTTTATTAAGAAAGGTGAGGTATTTTGTCAAAGTTTTTTTTCATATAGTTTTTTTATTTATTTTTCAAACAGAGAGAGACAGAGCATGTACGGGGGAGAGCATGAGAGGGGCAGAGAGAGGGGGAGACACAGAATCTGAAGCAGGCTCCAGGCTCTGAGGTGTCGGCACAGAGCCCAATGCAGGGCTCAAACTCACAAACCATAAGATCATGACCTAAGCCAAAGTCAGACTTAACCAACTGAGCCACCCAGGTGCCCCTCAATGTATTTTCCTCCTAGGAGTGCCTTTACAGTATCCCAAAGGGTTTGGACTGTGATGTTTTCATTATCATTTGCTTCAGTATGTTTTTTAATTTCTTTAATTTCCTGATTGATCCATTCTTTCTCCAGTAGGGTGTTCTTTAACCTCCATGCAGTTTGGAGGCTTTCCAACTTCTTTCTTGTGGTTGATTTCAGGTTTCACAGCATTGTGATCTGAAAATATTCATGGTATGATCCCAATCCTTTTATATTTGTTGAGGGCTGTTTTGTGACCCAGTATGTGATCTATTTTGGAGAATGTTCCATGTGCACTCAAGAAAAATGTGTATTCTGCTGCTTTTGGAAGAAAAGTTTGAATAAATCCATCAAGTCCATTTGGTCCAGTGTATCATTCAAGGCCATTGTTTCTCGATTTTCTCCTAGATGATCTGTCCATTGCTGTAAGTGGAGTATTAAAGTCACCTACAATTACAGTATTATTATCAAGAAGTTTGCTTATGCTTATGATTGATTTATATAGTTGGATGTTTTCAAGTTGGGGGCATAAACAATTACAACTGTTAGCTCTTCTTGATGTATAGACCCCTTAATTATGATATAATGTCTTTCTTCATCACTTGTCACAGATTTTAAAGCCTACTTTTTAAGTATGGCTACTCCATCTTTCTTTTGACTTGCAGTAGCATGACAGATGGTTCTCCATCCCCTCACCTTCAATCTGTATGTTTCCTCAGGTCTAAAATGAGTCTCTTGAAGACAGCATATAGATAGATCTTGGTTTCTTATCCATTCTGATACCTTATGTCTTTTGATTGGGGGACTTAGTCCATTTACATTCAAAGTGACTACTGAACGATATAGATTTAGTGTCATTGTGTTTTCTGTAGGTTTCATGTTTGTACTGATGTCTCTGGTCCTTTGGAGTCTTTGTTGCTTTCTATCCACAGACTCCCCATCAGGATCTCCTGCAGAGCTGGTTTAGTGGTCATGAATTCCTTTAGTTTTTGTTATCTCTCTCTGCTCCTGCTTGCTCTATCTCTCAAAATAAATAAAACTTTTTAAAAAAGAAATAGGTCATGGTTTACATTAATACATTCTTCTGTCATCAGAACAACTACCCTAGAACTCCTAAGGAAAAGAACACTAGGCAATTAACAGTTAATTCCTCCCAGGATAGTCCCTTACAGGAATGGAAGACTACACCCTTCACTTCAGTTCTCTGGGGATTTAAAACAGCTGACTACCTCACAGGTGCAGCCCCTCCCACACCCTTCATCCACTTTGTCCTCAAGTCCTTTGTTGCCACTATATTTTATTCATTTCATAATTTTCTGCCCTTTCATGGCCTGCTTTTTCCACACCATTCACAAAAGGACAAGTAGACACACAAACAACAATTTCTGGTCCTTATAAATGAAGTCCTTTATAAGAATGTTGCCAATGGGGCACCTGAGTGGCTCAGTCAGTTGAGCGTCCAACTCTTGATTTCGGCTCAAGTCATGATCCCAGGCTTATGGGATGGAGCCCACATCCAGCTCTGCACTGAGCTGGGAGACTGTTTGTGATTCTCTCTCTCTGCCCCTTTATCCTGTTCTTTTTCTTTAAAATAAAAAAAAAAAAATTAAGAATATTTTTGCCAACTTAAAATGTTAATGGAAGCCCTACTCTGCTGATCTATACAACCAGTCAGTTATGACCCTGGTTCATATGACCCTACTTGCCATCCGTTATCTCAACACTAATCCCCCAAGCTCTGTGGGCTTCCCTGCAGTCTGTACTTCTTAGAACTCCTCACAGAAAAGTTCTGTGGAGGGCCTTCTTGAGGATTACAGTACAGAAACAAAAAACTTCCCAATTGTTGCATTTAATAAGTGTAAACTTTCATATATATGATTGTCAGCATTTTCTATAGCTTCCTTTTGGTTACTATCTTAAATTTGAGCTACTGAACATCTTGTTTATGGACTATCTTTCTAACTTGCTAAGATCATTATCACCTTACTCAACAAGCTCAATTTAGTAAACTCCCAAAACTAAGTGACTGTGCCCAGGAGCCTATTTTACAGTCAACTTGTGGTAGTTCTAAACCACTAAAGTTAGCACCTGTGTCTTGCTAACTAGTTTTTACTTTAAAGCAAGAATCAAAGGGTAGGGGTGTTGGAAGGGAGAGGAGGATGAATAAAGTATCTTCCAGGCTCAGAAAGCACTTCAGACCCAAAACGAAGTGAGCCACTCCATACAGAGCAGTATTCAGGGTAACTTACAGATGAGTTGAGGGGATATGTGGAAATCTGGCAGACAAATGACCCAGGCAGCACTCAGCTATTCTCCACCCTTACTCTCTACATCTAGATCTTAACCCACAGATTTTATAGGGCGAGGGACACTGTGGTAAGGTCAACAGGTAACCATCTAAATTGACACCATCTGTGCATCAGAGGATCTCTACTAGCTATTTGAAGTGGAGGCCTTCAGTGAGGCAGCCATCTCTACTAGTTATGTGAAGTGGGGGCTTTTGTGCATCATCATCTCTACTAGTTATCTGGAGTCTTCTGTGCATCACTCATGTCTACTAGTTATCTAGGGTCTTCTGTGCACCACCCATCTCTACTAGCTATCTGGGGTCTTCTGTGCATCACCCCACTCTACTAGTTATCTGGGGTCTTCTGTGCACCAGTCATCTCTACTAGTTATCTGGGGTCTTCTGTGTGCCACTTTAGAGATCAGAACCAGCCTTCCCACATTCCAGTTAAGAGCATACATTTAACCTCCACGGAACCTGAACACGTAGCCCTGAGGCACGTCATTGGACAAGTAGGAATAAGATGGAAGACCAAATATGGAGTCAGTGTTGTCAGTGCTCCTACAAGGGCAAAGAAAGGTGTTGGGGTTTTAAGAGTGACATATAGGGGCACCTGGGTGGCTGAGTGGGTTAAGTGTCCAACTCTAGATTTCGGCTTAGGTCATGATCTCACAGTTCATAAGTTCTAGTCCCACATCAGGCTCTGTGTCAAGAGCGTGAAGCCTGCTTAGGATTCTCTATCCCTCTCTGCCCCTCCCCCACTCATGTTCTTGCTCTCTCAAAATAAATACACTTGAAAAAATTATTAAAGAAATATATGAACAAAAGAGAATGTTTGAGGCTTTACTATTTCTAAGAAAAACCATAAATACAACATAACTGCTACTAAATGTTTTTTGTTGTTGTTGTTTTCTTTAGAGCAGCATCCAAACGGCATCTGAAGGACTGCCCGTGGACTCCTCTGAATTGAACGGTTTACCAGGCTGAGGTGCATGCAGGGGAAACTTTCAGAGCAATTTGGTCCTATTAACACAGCAACATCTTACAGAAACAGGTAAGGAAACTAGGGAGTCAAATGTAGCCACTGGAGCTTGTTCACAAATTGTGGATTCTCTTCTTCTGACAACATGGAAGAATCACACTTTACCACCCATTTGAACTTAGGTTTGACATGTAACTGGCCAAAGAAATTTGAGCATAAGTAACCTGTGTCTCTCCGTGCAGAAGCTATAAAGAGCCAGTGCATGGATTTACATTTTCCTTGATTTTCTATAATCGTGGAAACGTGTTGTAAGACAGAGCCTCCATAAGCTGGGACCCCAGATGGTAATATGAGATCTCCTATGACCCACCAGGGGCAGAGAGCATGACCAAGAAATAAGCTGTTTACTCTAAACCACTGAGGTTTTCAGATTGTTAGTTGCTGCGACATAACCTGAACTTCCTTGCTACCATATGCCAAATTTTAAACCCCAATATGTAGAGCAAAGTACCAAGCTACACCTGTGCAAAACTCAAATGCAGAAGTCGGGCAGGGTAGGATGTACTATTGCCCTAAATGTATATGAGAATCAGAGAGACCAAACATAACCGTGCGTGGGTCATGGAAAGAAGTATAAAATTCTAGTTTCCATTGATTGAAAACCATCTAAAGCCCTGGAGTAAAACCACTTTCCAAAGACGGGGAGAGAAATCAGCTTTCCATTGACAGATGATGATATCGTGAGCAGTGGTCAGCAAGGAAAACACAGGAAGACATGAAAACAGGACAAGAGATAGCTGAGTGAGGCTGCAGCATGGATTACAGGAATAGTCACAGGAAATGAGGTTGGAAATATAAGGTGCAAGAGAGCATGACAGGCCTTGAATGCCTTGCCATAAAGATGTTAACAGCAACAATAATAAAAACCATTTTGTCTCAACACATTTTAGGGCAATACATATATTATTCATTGAATTGTCACAATAATGCACTGAGCTACTTCTTTCATCTGTAAACGGCAAACTGTAACAGGGTGGTATCCACGGCTCACTGCTACAAGTCCCAAGTCCTGCATCTGAATGAGGCTCTGAGGAGCACAACATCAATGTCCCAGAGGGGGATGAGCAAGTTTACCGACTCAGCCACCCCAACTCTAGCAGCTGGGCCCTGGACAATGACATGATGCTCATCAAGCTCTCCTTTCCTGCAGCCCTCACTGCCTGGGTGCCCACCAGACCTCCGCCTGCATACCCACTGGCACCCAGTGCCTCCTCTCCAGCTAGGGCAAATCCCTGGGCTCTGGCACTGACTATCCCGAGCTGCTTCAGTGCCTGGATGCCCCGCGGCTGTGTCAGGCCCAGAGGGAAGCCTCCTACCCTGGGCAGATCACAAAGAACATGGTTTGCGCTGGCTTCCTTGAGGAAGGGAAGGCCTTCTGCCAGGGTGACTCTAGTGGCCCTGTGGTCTGCAACAGCAAGCTCCAGGGAATCATCTCCTGGGGCTATGGCTGCACCCAGAAGCAGCCTGGAGTCTCCACCAAGGTGTGCGATTTTGTAGACTGGATTAAGGAGACCATAGTTCCCAACAGCTAAAGCCCCTGTCCCTCTGCTGTTACTATGCTAATACAGTGAGCCTGTTACCAAAAAAAAAAAAAAAATACAGAAACAACAACAACAAACACCAGTAAGGTGCAGGCACAGTACACCGCCCAAAGTCACAAAGTGAATAATTATCAGAAGGAGGACTTGGAATTCAGACAGTCTGACTCTAAGGTCTGTGATATTAACCACCACACTACATTTCCTGCCACTGGCCTTAAACTAATAGGTGAGGAGACCCATTTACACTTCGAGGAAAGGAAGTCCCACGATTAGTATTGTGTTTCAGAAAGATTAGTTGTGCCACATATACGATGAATCAAAGAATACTGGTATTAGGAAGAGATACCTTTTAGAAATCACTGAAACTGGGGCACCTGGGTGGCTCCGTCGTTTGAGTGTCCAACTTCAGCTCAGGTCATGATCTTGCGGTTTGAGAGCTCGAGCCCTGCATCAGACTCTGTGCTGACAGCCCAGAGCCTGGAGCCTCCTTCAGATTCTGTGTCTCCCCCTCTTTATGCCCCTCCCATGCTCATGCTCTGTCTCTCTCTATATATAATAAAAATGTTTAAAATTTTTTCTTAAAAAAAAAAAAATCACCAAAACTAACCAGGTGAAAGACATTAAGCCATCTGTATAGAGACGGTGACTAGTAACTATGTATCAATCAGTAACTCAGAAAGTTGTATAGGGTCAACATGACTTTTGCCTATTTATATGTAGGCAGCTGGCTTCCAGTTCCTAGCTACTCTTCTTGCTGAGAGAGTCTAATTCCCCTCTCCTTAAATTTAGGCTTTCTTAACAGACTTGCTTGACCCCACAGATTGTGGCAGAAATGACACCACATCAGAGGAAACTCCAAAGCTCCTTCCTGGCTCTCTTGAAAATGCTTGGAACCCTGAGTCACCTTGTGAGTACAAATGCCCAGCTAAGGGGCTTTATCAGAAAGCGCCAAGGGTACATGTCGAGGGCCCAGCTAGCTGAGCCCTGCCTTTCAGCTATCTATGCTGGGGTACCAAGCATGTGAATCCAGCCACCTTGGACCCTGCAGACCAGCCACCAAACGACCACAGCTGACATCCTGTGAAACAGAAGCTCCCCCCTAGCCAAACTATGGCAAATCTGCGACCCAGAAGCCCACCAGATATTATGATGTTCATATGTTTTAGAATGACTTGTTATGCTGAAATAGATCATTGGGACATGGCATTTATTAAAGGAACCCTGAAGTTCGACAAACCCTATCAAAATCACTGGCGGTGTGCTCAGCCCCTCACTTCACTGAGTCAGAATTTGTGCACTGGCCCCAAGGACTAGCATTTTTCACAAGTTCTACTACCCCAAATGCTTCTTAGACTAAGGTTGGAGAATAGAATCAAAACCATTTACACAACGAAAATGGAACCAAAAGGGCTGGTTCACCACCAAATGAGCGATACATGAAAACTTAACAGTTACCCATCTGCCCTTGCTCAGTCTACTGAGCTGCAGTCTTCTGCCCTGGCTGCAGTAAGAAGCATCTCAGAAGCTTTTAAATAGGCCAAATCCTGAATCGCAGCCCAAAGCAATTACTGGGAGCAGTGTTTAGGTGATTCTAATATGCAGCCAGGACTGGGAGCCTCTGGTTCATGGTTAACCATTAATATTTTACTGCTTTATGAGCAAAGAAGGTATAAAAATAAAAGCCTTCCTAGGTCTGGCTTGATTGTTCCAAGCTGTGGAGATGACCTCCAGGCACCACCTGAGTAAAAGATGTCAGAAAGACATGTAATTTCTCCTTCCAAGAAATCTAAAATCACTTGCATGTGTCTATCACTTCAGTCAAACATTATTTTACATATATGAAGTAAATGTTTTAAGTTTCTATGCATATCTCAGGAAGCAGTTAAAACACAGGAGTTTGAGGAGCCAAATTATATTTCTGCTTTCAACATCTCTATNACTGTGGAGATGACCTCCAGGCACCACCTGAGTAAAAGATATGTCAGAAAGACATGTAATTTCTCCTTCCAAGAAATCTAAAATCACTTGCATGTGTCTATCACTTCAGTCAAACATTATTTTACATATATGAAGTAAATGTTTTAAGTTTCTATGCATATCTCAGGAAGCAGTTAAAACACAGGAGTTTGAGGAGCCAAATTATATTTCTGCTTTCAACATCTCTATTGGAGAGACTGGATGTTAAACAGCTTTTAAAAGGAAAATTTCATTTTAATGAAGTTTATTATCTGCACTGACCACTCACCACTACACAGACTGTATTTTCTTACTGTGCTAATACTAAAACTTTCTTTTCTCTAATGAAGAATTCCAGAATAAAATCTACAGACTATTAATAAAGTACAAGATATCAAAATGAGCTCCGCCCCTTTTGCAACAAAGCACTGCCCTTGTCCAATTCTCCGTGGTGAGGAAAAGCACAGGATGTCAAAGGCACAAAGAATACACCATTTTCTATAAAACAAATATTCTCTCTGAACACTTAATATTCAGAGATTAGAAAATGAGGTCAGTAATGACAAACGCAATCATGTCACCCTCGTCAGCTGGTGCTATTACGTGTAAGTGGAAATAACCAAGTACTCTTCAATAAATATTTATTATTCATCCAGAAAATATACCTACTATGTGCCGGGTAGTAGTGGATCAAGCAAAAGGAAACTTCCCCAGGATCTACCCAAGAGAGGGCTGCATGAACCCGATAAAATCACTCCAGTCTGTGCCCAGGTGAACTCCCCTAGAAAAGCATGCCATTGCTTTCTGAAGGGGAAACCAAGGCAGAAAATGAACAAAGCTCTTTCACACCAACATGGAGTGTGACTCAAAGGCTGAAGTATTTTTCCAACACTCCTGTTGGATTTTGCACTGCATTCTTCACATTCTTGGTGTGCTGAGTCCCCTTTGGAATTAGCCAAAAGCACTGGTGCGAGGAGTGAATCCGTGTAGTTTATAAGGCAGAGTTAGCAGGATGTACTTACCAGGCATTAAGGTTCTACATATTTATAACAGATGGTTATTAGGACAATGAAAAATGTCTTGTGGCCTGATTGAAAGAAAAACACTGAAGTTAGGAGGGGAAATTTTCAATGTTTTCATTATCTGTTCTTGATGGTCCTTAGGGAATCCAAACAGTTCACACAGACTTTGCAGATTACTTTACTTCTCAGCACTTAATGTGCCCCAGCAGAGAAATTAACAAACAATAACCACTGAAATACTTTTTATGAAGATTCCTGAAGTAATACTGGTAAATTAATCAAGACCTACAAATTATTTCAACCACAGCTAAAATACTGTCTTTCTAAAACAAAATGTGCCATTAGACAGTCAGATCCAGAAAAATCAAGAAAACTCTCAGAGGTTGACAGACAGCACATTTAATCAAATAGGAGTTATAAAGGCATAAGAGGAAATTAACTTAAATGCCTCAGGTTATGTGATAAGGATTCAGTATTTTCAACTTTTCTGACTTTAAAGACTTTTCCGCTGCACTTCCTCAGTTCTGTGCAGAGCAAGAAGCTCTTTACTGACCACTTGAAAAGATAAATAAGTGAGCACAGAGGTATATAATTTAGAGAGATAAATACGCTCTTCTTAGAGTTTCAGAGGATGCTATTAACCTAGCATCAGTAATACCTGTCCTGTTAGCTGTTTTTCTCATAGTAGAGAGGGATTTATAACTATCCTGGCTCTCCAGCTTGATTCAAAATATTTACTGAGCATTTGCTAAGAGTAAACCACAGCATTGGTCAACATGGCAATACTAAGTGTGATAAAGATAGTTCCTTGTCATTCCCAAGATAGCTGGGGACACAGAATATACTTTATAAAATCACCAAATGAGTGGTTGAGAGATGCTTTTTCAACTCCTAACTTTCATGTGATATGCCATCTTCTAACCAGACTAAGAAGTTTAAAGATTTCTGGGTCGTTGTTTTTTTTTTTTAATCTTTGTAACTCACCTGCTCACACCAACTATCAGCACAGAGTTGTTCACACAACAAGACCCCAAAAAGGATTGATTTCACTTGGTTTCCCTTTTGAATAGTTGGCCATATAGTTTTGAGAGTTGGCCATTTAGTCTGTGCCAATAAGAAACAATCACGCCACAAAGTGCAGATTAAAATCTAACATTCTGACCTAAACTGACATTTTTACTATTCACAGGTCAGAAATAGTATGTATACAACTAATTCTAGCAGTCTAACCTCCCTTGAACTCATTGCCAGATTTTCACTGTTTCTGCTACTATTTAAGGAAAGTCTTAGGCAGGGTTTGTAGACAGGGAGAAGAAGATTGCAAACTAAGTCAAGATAAAGTGAGTATATTCAGCCTGGAGGGACATAACCTAAGATTGACAGGAAAAGCTTGCCCTACAAAGTTAACAATGAAACATCTGATATTTGCATTACTTAGCAGATTTACAAAATGTTTCCACAAGCAAGATCTCATTCGTTCTGTCCACATGACAAAATTTGGGTCCCCACCATACAAAACAGAATCGTGAGACAGAAGGAGTAAACAGCAAAGCAGCCGAGGTGAAGAACAAATCCAGATTTTGTACTAAGGCGGTGCTATTTACTTAAGACTAACCCTTAAAGGGGGGTCAAAACCAATCTCTGGTTGGAGCCTCTCCCTGACCCAGAATTCCCATCTGTAAAAAAAAAAAAAAAAAA
>NW_027530981.1:1534723-1592232 GCF_008692635.1 Crocuta crocuta
AACTAACTGTACACCACCTCTAGTTAGGTCAGAAAGACAAATGACTTAGAGCAACTCAACTGTAATTAGCTAAACAAAGGACAAATGTCCATAAATGTCTAGAATTCCTTAAGAAGATAAATGTCAGCTGTTGGGATAATTGAGATGAAGTCTTGCCTGGAACCACTAAGGATTACTTTCAGAATTTGTCTTTTAATCCTACGGTGACCGCAGAAATAGGTAATTCTTCATCTCAATTTGAAAAATAGCATCCCTAGGATAACAGTGACAATCATTTTCAGCAAATTTCTTAGACATAAATGAAGCAGTTCATGAACTGCTTAAGTTTTACATTAAGATTTTTTTCTTGTAAGAGGAGATCTCTGCATTAAAGCACTGGTTCCTGATTTGCAAAGGAATTCATTTGGAGGAGACTATTTATTAAAAAAATATCGTTCACATATAAGAATTCAAAATTCATATCACATATCATAATCATTCTTCAATTAATCAAATTTGATGAGGAATTCTAATAACGTTTCACGATTAAGTTTTTTATATATTAAAAAACAATATAGCAATCACCATCAATGTGTAAGACCTAACTACTGCACAGATGATGTTCTAAATTTGAACTTGAAAGGAAAACCCATCAGCGAGCCTACTTGATTTCTTTAATCTATTCATGTAGGTTAATTACCTGACACTCATTAAGATGACTCTGAGCTTCTTTAAATTTCTGACCATATTAACCTCTCCAACTAATCCTTATTAGAAAAATATTAAAGAGTGTTCATTGCTATTACAAATTGAATTTGAAATGATGAAACAATTATCAAATAAATGGAGTAGAAAACGAGGTTATATGCATGAGAAGATTCAATGCATCAAATATTTTACTTCCATTATTATAAAATAAAGGTCTTAAGGTCTATATCCAGGAAATGTGCTTAAAGATCAGTCCTTGAAAGAAATCTCTCCATTCCACTCTTAGCCTACCTGGGGGGACAAACAAAAACTTCAAGTTCATTATTAACAGATTTATTCAGAAAAAAATCTTATTTTTTCATCTTATTTTAAACTAAACAATTGGACAAAAAATTCAACTATCTAGCTCAGTAAGTCTATATAAAACAATCATTTAATATTATGAGTCTTACATCCCCTACAATTCATATTGCAAATAAAATGGTGAAGACTTATAAAGTACTGGTCAACATCACAAAAGCATAAACTATGAATGAAGTATTACTTTTAAAGACTGAAAACTTATCACTTCAGTTCTAGGACAAAAAAGAAAATACAAAGACATTTCCTCTACAGACTAATTTCATTTAAAAGTTGCCCTATGCCCTTCATCAACCAATGTACCATATTCTGCATATTTTTTAAAAGATATTATGGATAGTGTTAGTGACCCTATTTTATAAATGTTCATTTAAGTTATACTAAAACTACAAGGCAAAAGAGCTACAAAAGTCTACATTTAGGCAACAGAGTGAAGCAAATGGGAAAATTAGGAGAAAGAGCTTAAGGGAAGATTGCAAGGGATATTTACCACAAATGACAAGGAATTAAAATCCTTAATATAGAAAGGGTTCTCCCAAAAAAGTGTCTACTGTCCATTTTTTTCTTTCAAACTGTAAATAGCAACCAAAGGTTGAAACACATACAGCAGAAATTAACTTCATTAGTACGGTTTTCTTTTTTCCAAGGTTTTTTTTTTTTTTAAGTAATCTCTATACCCAACACGGGGCTCAAACCAACATGTCTGAGATAAAGAGTCACATGTCACATACTCTACTGAGTGGGCCAGCCAGGTGCCCCAGTGCTGCTGTCTTAAATGGCAAAACATTTATCCACCATATTAACAAAAATGAAAACAGGTGGCATTCTCATGCATGGTTGTAATCAGAACTCATTGAATTTCTCACCAAAGTCTGTAGGAAGATTATACCAACCTTTCACAAACATACACATCTATTGATTCAGGAGTTCCAATTTGAGGAATTAATCTAAGGAAATAACATGGATATTCAAAAAAATTAGAGGGACAGGTGTTCATAACAGCACTGTTCATCACTGTGAAAAATCTAAGAACCTGAATATCCAACAATGGTGTACTGCTGAAATAGTGTGTGGTGTATGCATACAGTGTAATATTATGTGCACACAAATACATACACATACACATTTTTCATTTACCTCTTATACAACTTCTGTGTGCCAGATACTGTTCCAAGCATTTTACAAATAATTAATTCATTTATTCCTCACAACAACCCCATTATATGGGCATTATCATTATCCTCATGCCAGAGATGAGGCAATTAAAGCAGGAGAGTAGATAACATTCCCCCAGTTACACAGCTAGTAAGTAGAAGAGCTGAGATTTGAAGCCAGGGCATCTAGTTCCATAGGATATACACAGCCACATAGAAATATATTATCTCGTATAGCGGGATTATAAGATTATAAATAGAATGGTATATTACATATATTTATTTCTTTAAATTTTCCAGCTTATGTATTATTATTACATGAAAAAAGTTTTAATGCACAAATAGAATAACTCAGGAAATAGGGAAGGATAGGAAATACAAAGTCCAAATCATCAAGACAGAGATGAGAGTTGAGGTTTCAGAACCAGAACTAACGGACTGAGTCTCAGACAAAAGCAGGAGGCCAAGATCTGAGCTTAATGTTTTATCTGGTGGTCTTAATTGGTCAATGTCAAATACTCTAGGAAAGCTACTCATTTGAAGCTCTATTTCCCAAAGGCTCTTATTATACATGACAGTAATTCTGTGGGACACTAACAGATAGGAAGGCACCACAACCAGTGTATGGTTTTATACACTGGATTTAAACAAAGGTAAAAAAAAATGATTTCTTTGCCACAAAACATATTCAAACCTTCAGTGACTCTACCAGAGACTAATATTTCCCAACTTATTTGTCCATGAAATTATTTTTCCAAAGATCTCCTCATAATACCAAGGCTGAATGAAGCACCCTCTGGAAAAGACTGGATTGGAATACTTCTACTCATTCAGTCCAATAATTACCAAGTGCCTATAATGTGGCAGGCTCTCCTTCGGACAGTGATGCAAGCTGTCGGCAGAGAAGACCAATTCTAGGCCCAGCTCACCACTCACTGGCCCATGTTAGACTGTTTCCTCAGAGTAGAAGAGGGTCAATATCACCTGTTTCCCTGAACTAACGGAAATGTTTAAGAACCGAAATGAGTTTGCAAAGCACATTCCCCCACGTTAGCAGTACAATCCTATGCAAACAACTACCTCCTCTCTGCTCTCTAGGGCCAGGCTGACATCGCTGGTACATCACAGTTTCCAATACCTTGGCTGGAGAGATAGGTAGGATTAAAAAAAGAACATTTTCAGGGGAACTCTTAGCAAAAAATTATAAAAGCATCCACACCTGGAGACTTTTAAGGGGCTGCACTTAATAAGAACTCATTCACGTGAACTTCTTATTTATCATAGAGGCATCATTGGTTCAGCTCTCTACCAGGAAAAAGCCTCAGCCGCTGACACAGGAGAAAACCTATTCTGTTCTCAGCAATGAGTTGTGGAGGCATTACACAGTAGCATGGAATAGTGTCCTCATCACAGATTGTGAGCACCACCAAAATCAAGCCAATGAATGAGGCAGGTTAATTTCCCATACCCAATTCTCCAGCCAGCTTAATTCCTTAAAAGCCTGAAATTGCTGCCTTTACACACATATAAAATATAAACCACAAATACAAATGTTCTCTGCAATTATATTTCTTGCTAAGCTTCGCGTACTTGAAAGATTATTTGGAGGGTGTTCTGTGTTTCTGTACATGCTGAGGGTTTTTTGCAACTAACACTCCATACCTTTTTCCACCAGGCAAACAAACCTCTAATCCTCTAAAGCCAGCAAATGCCAGACCCTTTTATGAGCAGCAGGATTCATCCTTGAACATGGAAGTCAAATAACCATTCTATTGTCTTTTGGCTAAACTATGAAAAAACAGAAATGTGTCACACATTCTTTGTTCCCAGACTGGCAAAACAGAAGGGATACAAGATGTTACTTGGAAAATAATGTCCAGTAAGGTTCCATTACCACCCAGGAAGCCCTGCTCTAAGATTCTCAGCATCTCTACAAAAGAAAAACAAGTAGAAACAAAATATACATAAAAAGAATAAAAGATGGTTGATGATTTAAATACATGTTTGCAAAAGTTCAAAGTGTTTCACAATAAAGTTTTTTTTGATGAAAAAGGAGGAAATAATGGCCATTAGACAATAAAAACCAAGGATATTATATTCCTTTATCTGCCTTAATAATTTTCAATGTATTTATGAAACTCATTCTCTATCCAAAAACCATCACAAGACTCACAGTGCTACATTGTTTTATTTGTCTTTATACCCAGCAGACAAAGCTCCAAGGCAAGAGAACACATGTTTTGCTCATAGCACCTAGCACCACAGCACATGCAAATAATCAGTTGGTTAAAAAAAAAAAAAAAAAAAAAAAATGTTTGCTGAATGAATGAATAAAATCCTTTTTCCTTGTTTCACTGGAGAACTCAAACTGAGCCCCATAGCACAGTAGTCTCGTTTCCCTTAAAAATCAAATTCTGAGTCTCAATTCTGTCCAAGGCTCCAATTATTACAAAACATAAGACAAAAGTCAAGCCAAATCAAACACTGGGAATATACCCTCATCGTATCCATGTGACTTTACATAAAGATAGGTGACTCTCAGAAACTTAGTTTCCTTAGCCCCAAAATGCTGAAAAGACTTTACAAAATGACTTTTTCTATTTGGATAAAATATATAAATGCCCCACCACTTAATACCTGCAATAATGCTTGGTTTTCTGTAACCTGTTTCTTCCCACCCAGCCTCTTCCTTCCATGCCCCTTCATTCCCCACCACTGATACTCTACAAACATAGGCAGTAACCTCACCAGCACTGAGGAAAGGGGGGCAAGAGTCAGACCATCAACCACGGTCTTGAACACACCATCCCCTGTGGTGACCATCCTTGCCCAAACCCTCACACTCCATCTCAGTTTTTCACCTGTTTAATGCTTGGCTTCATGATGAGATCCACCATTAATGGTTTAGAACAAGGAGAATCCCTACAGTCTGTAGGAAAGGAGCTGGGGATGGAACAGAAACAGACTAGACATTGCTCTTCTTTGGAGACTGGAGAGAGAGGGGATATCTTCCTGGTACCTCAAGCAGGCATCCTGAGTGAACTTTTCCTCCAGAGACAAAGAAACATCCATGTCACAAAGATCTACCAAGTGTCAAACAGGACTTTCTGAACTGATGCAGCATCTGAGCACCCTGTGTCACAAAAGGAACACTTGAAAACAACCCCGGGAAATTTCTAGAGGAAGCCCTTTCTAGTAGACAGACTCAGGACCTTAAGGTACAGACATTTCTCTAGCCAAGTCACTGCAAGCAATATTCAGATTTTTGTACCATACTTAAATACAGTGACAGTGGAAGAAAATGAATGAAGGCACTTGTTCAAACCACCTCACAGACACCATCATAGCTCATAGCTCTGGTTTCTATCTTCCTTTAATTCTGTGCTATTTACACTGCAGGGTTTCGGGGTTTTGTTTTTCCTTTCTGCTGTATTTTCTGGCTTTTTCTCCAATTCAGCATTATTTTTGTAGGTCAAAGAATAAAATAACCAGTAGTGGATCTACCTGAGAGAGAGACAAACATTACTTTCAGTTAGGAAGTACACTGATAAAATGCAGTGGGGAAAGGAAAGAGGTCAAAGAAACTCAGCATCTCAGCACTGGGATCCACAGCAAGACTTCTGCCATCCCATGTCCTGGGTACGATCTGGCTCCACCACTGGCTAGGTGTGTGATACTGGGATAAAATGACTTACCCCTTGCTTATCCACTTGTAAGATGGACATAAGGTACTGATTCAGGGGCGCCTGGGTGGCTCAGTTGGTTAAGCATCCGACTCTTGGTATCAGTTCACATTGTGATCTCACAGTCCATGGGTTCAAGCCCCACATCGGGCTTCAGGCTAACAGTGCGGAGCCTGCTTGGGATTCTCTCTCCCTCTGTCTCTTCCCCTACATTCCCTCCCTCTCGCTCTCCTTTCTCAAAATAAATATCTAAACTTTAAAAAAAAGAGTATCTATTAATCTTTAATTCCTTAATCTCCTTTGCATTTATTCAGTTCTGGAATTGTATTTTAGGAGGCAAGTGGGATAGGACCACTTAGTGACAGCTCAGAGTGACATAATCACTATTCATATTGGTCCTTATGACAGCGTTTTGGACTTGAAGGAGCAGTCAGGGCACCATTGATGAGTTCCTCAGTGGAAGTTTTCAGGAAGGTCATTTTCACACTAAAATACTTCGATGCCACCACTAAAGTTTCAGAGTGTGCTGGTCATGGTCAGCAAATCACGGTTGTGGGTAGAAGTCATTTCTGATTCATGAGCTGTCTGGCAAATGAGATTATTCCCTCTCCTCAGTACTAACCTAGAAAAATTAAATGAAACCAAATAATGGTCCTCAGTAGATGAACGGATAAACAAAATGCAGTATATCCATATGACAGAATAGCATTCAGTCATAAAAGAGAATGAGTACTGAATACATGCTACAACATGGATGAACCTTGAAACTATTACATCAAGTCAAAGAAGTTAATTACACAGGACCACATATTGGTTCTTGATTCCATTCATATGAAATGACCAAAACAGGCAAATCTACAGAGACAGAAAGTAGATTGGGGGTCCGCCAGTAGCTAAGGGCATTAGGGAATGACGGCTAAAAGGAAATGGGCCTGTTTGGGGGGTAATGAAAATATTCTAAAGTTCTAGCAATAGATGCACAATTCTGCAGACATACTAAAAGGCAATGAACTGTGCATTATAAATGGGTGAACTGTACATAAATTACTGTATAGAAATTATATCTCTATAAAGCTGTTATTAAAGAAAAACAGGGCATAAATCATGAAATAAGTGTATACAAATTTAAAATATCAAAACTATCCAATGAAGTTAAAGGTGGAAGAACTGATTATTTGACTTAATCTTATTTTCATCATTGGGTGCTTTAGAAAACAACTGTTATTAAAACAACAGATTTCCAGAGTGCCTGGGTGACTCGGTGAAGTGTCAGACTTTGGCTCAGGTCATGATCATAATCTCATGCTCGGTCAGTCTAGCCTCATGTCCGGGCTCTGTGCTGACAGCTCAGAGATGGGAGCCTGCTTTGGGTTCTGTGTCTCCCTTTCTCTGACCTTTCCCTGCTCACGCTCTGTCTCTCTGTCTCTCTCTCTCAAAATTAAATAAACATTAAAAAAAATTTTTTTAAACAACATATTTTCAAAGGAGGCTTTCCTGTGTTTTTTCCATGAAGAACAAAAACCACCAAAAAACACATCTTTTATTACAGTTTATTAAAAAATGGATGAGACATGCTGTTTTTCTTCCACTAGGTCATAAAACTACCATACTTAACTTAATGTATGGGTTTCCAGGGAAAATGGGCGCCACGTTTCTACTCAGTGCTGAGAAGGTGAGTCAACCAAGCATTTTAAGAAGGGAAGGAAAAATAAGATGAAAACAGAGAGGGAGGCAAACCAGAAGAGACTCTTCAACGCAGAGAACTAAGGATTGCTGGAGGGGTGTTGGTGGGGGTAAGGGCTGAATGGGGTATGGGCATCAAGAAGGGCACTTGCTGGGATGAGCACTGGGTGTTATAGGTAAGTGACGAATCACTAAATTCCACTCCTGAAACCATTATTACACTATATGTTAACTGACTTGGATGAAGTACAAATTTTAAAAATAAATACAAGTAAAAATTATAAAAAACAGAAAGTTCTCCAGCTTTCTAAAATGGACATGGATGGTCCCCTTGGACCCTTGGCTTCCAGCCATCTCCTCTACTGCCTCTGCTGCAGAGGTCACTGAGGGGTCACCAGTTTCCCTCTTGCCACCGGACAGGTCTATATTCCAACTATACCTAAATGATAATTGTCCGCCTTACTTGCTTTTCAGATCATAAAACTGCTGCATTAGTAGAAAAAAATGATACCCAAATTATCCATCCAGGAGAATCTGATCAAACATACGTAATTTTAAAAGACAATTTTAGCACACTAACAGGTAGAGTAACATTATATAGTAATTCTTCAGTATGCTTTCATAATAAAACACATTACATAGAAACATAGCATTTTTAATTTATCTTGCATGGTGGTTAACTCTAAGAAATTAATGATGGGCCAACTAAAAAAGTTGGGGAAATGTTATCCAAATCCTGCATGCTTCTTAATGACACTTCTACACTCATCCAGATGCAATTATAAAATTAAATTTCAGAATAATTATTTTTATAACCCACCCATCTTTCCCAAGCCCAACACTTGGACACACCATTTGCTTTTGAACCTTACCCCTAAACCCCTAAGGACATTCTTTTCCTATACCATTGAGTTGGCAGCTATTGTTCTAATTTCCCTACTGATGAGCCAAACAGTTAATCTGTTTTAACACACAATGCATAAAAGGTTTCATTTCAGTCCAGAAAAGAGAAAGAGACACTTATAATCACTGGGCATTCAGATTTGAATGACAGCTAAACATAAAGGAACATGAGGCATGCAGCCGTCTGGAAAAAAGCTGGTATTCTTTCATATTATCTGTTCTCAAACCTTTAAGACAAAAGGGTCAGAGGTTGGCCCAAGACTTCCATTTAGTAAGATGCTCATTTCAAATCCATGGCCATTAATAAACATTCTGTCAGCTCCACAATAAAAGACAATCAGCTTCCCTCTCTTTCTGTGCATTCTGAAAGATGGCTTCATAATACACATATACTTGCACACATAGAATTAATTTACCAGGATGAATTGTGTGTGCCTGCTTAGAAGTAACACTTTTTTTTAGTTCCAAATGAAAAAGAAACATAGTTTACTGAGTATTAACACCTAGTAACTGCAACATTCATTTTAATATAAAAGACAAAGTAGGCAATCAACCCTTGCTTATTATTAAAATTGCAATTTTTCTCCGTTAAAGTTATTGAACCCCAACTGGAGATATTAAATTTATTACAGATGCTGAAGGAATTGCAATATATAGAGAAAAGCTCACTGTCTATCTTTAAAACAAAACCCTAGTTTATGTGGTATATATAATTTGAAAATGCCTTTTAATCCTTGTTATTCCCAGCTCCTTTCTCCCTAGTGCAGCCGTGAAAGCCTTCAGCTCACCCTTCATACACCCAGGAGACAGCCAGGCAAGGACCCTCAATGACTGATCACTGGCATCAGCATCCATGTCAACAAGAACACAATAAAGCATCCATAAACAAAGGTGTCCGTTTGAATAGCATCCTCACGAACACTTTCTCATGCATTTTTCACAGTCACAAAGAGACAGGGGGAAGAAGAAATTGCCCAGCATAGCAGTTGATCAATGGCAAACCGGAAACCAGGGCTCTGATTCTCAAAATCAAGTCCCCACCTCCCACACCCAATCAGCTTATGGTACCCAATCTTCACCTTGAAACAAGGGACAGTTGGGATTGCTGCCCACCAGCCTTCCCATACCTTCCCATACCCACCCCCCCATCCCCCAGCCAGAATGTTGCTGTCTCTCCTGGCCAAGAGGATGTACTTGGCGCAGCTCTACACCAGGTCCATAGCCCTCCCGTTTCTCTAAGGAGGTTATTCTGCAGAACAGGATCTTGAGCCCATCACAAAGAGAAGCCCTATAAGGAAAGTATACAGAGACAGCTCCCAAGCCAACTCACAGCCAGGAGAGGGCTTGCTATGATGGTGTGACCACAGCAGATGGAAGTTCTCTGCCTAGAGCAACCAAACATCCTGATTTTCCTAGAGCAGTCCAAGCTTACACCTGTGGTCCAGGCATACTATTGACAGCAGCCCTGTTTACTCCTCAAAGTGCCTCAACCTGAATAAGTTAATCAGTTGCTCTATATATACCTGTCTGGAGGAGTCCTGGTTTAGTCTTCCTTCATTCTCCCACGGTGCAGGAATAGTCCCCTTCCCTCAACCCCATTTTCCCACACTTGAGAAATGGCCACAGTTATCTAAGCATGACTCAAGCTCTAGGTGAAACAGTAACTGGATGACAGAATTCAAAGGAAATTTAAAACACTCTCCTCCCAACACTTCTCATTTGCCCTGATTCCCTACTCCTACCCAAAAATTCAGCTCAGTCCACCTCCTCTAGGAAGCCCTCCCTGAATTCGGTCACCTTTCTACCCTCAGAGAAGATATCTGCAGTAGGTGTTCCTCTCCCTCTCTTTGTATAGTCACCTATATATCTGGCTGTATCACACACTTTCTAACTTGAGGACTGAGGATATCCACTAGAGGATAGAGACCTTGCCTCTTAATCTCCCTGTCTCCAGAACTCAGCTCAATGCCTGCCCTATAGGGAGCATTTAGATAATGCTCAGTAAATAATTTTTTTAAGTATTTTGGGGCCAGGGTGTGATCGGCCTTTAGGCCTTGAGCAGAAGGTAGAGTTCCACACTGTGGACAACTAGAAACAAGAGTTTAAAAAAGCATTTTGAGTAGGAAATGACCAGAGTTGTTTTGGGGAAGATGATTTCAGCCAAAGGGCAGAAGATAGATCTCAAGGGTTTCACCCAGTCCCTGCAACCAAATTACTAGGTCATCCGATGATCCTACCTTAACCTCCTATTTCATATCAAGCCCACTTCCCTATTTCCTACCACTCTACTTCCTGTAGAAGTATTACCATCTTGTACATGCAGAACACGTGAAGTTCTGTTCTGTCATGTTCCTATCTCCATCTCCCACTTCATTCATCCTCGACATAATCCTAGGATAAGGAGATCACATGCCTATTTTCTCTTTGAAGAATCTCATACACAGAAGATGATTTGCCCAAGGGCACACAGCTAGTAAGTTTCTATGTTTCAACTCTGAGATATGAAACAACATAATCCCCTTCCTAATACTCCATTCTGGGGGCACCTGGATGGCTCAGCAGGTTAAGCGTCTGACTTCGGTTCAGGTCATTATCTCTGGTTCATGAGTTTGAGCCCCACGTCAGATTCTGGAGCCTGCTTCAGATTCTGTGTCTCCCTCCTTCTGCGTCCCTACCCTGCTCATGCTCTCTTTCCCCTCCCCTCAAAAAAATAAACAAACAAAAATAAAAGAATATCATCTAATATTCCCATTCTGTCGAGGGCACCAACATTTTTCTCACCAACTGCATCAAAAATCATAGTCATCTGAAATTCAAATTCTTTTTGTCACTGACTATTTCCAACAATCCTTTTGATTTTTCTTACCTGAATTCCTTCCTTTCTGATTCATCCATCCTAAGCTGGACCTCTCAAACATTCATAAAACCCGGAGTAATACCTATAACAGGACTCCTAGATTCTACTCACTTTCCATTACAGGGCATTCTAAACAGCCCAAACAGATCAATACTGATAAAAATAATGCCTTCATTCAGTCCCACCACGGCTAGAAAACCTACAGACTCTCCTGAAACTTCAATGTCAAGTTCAAAGTCAGCAGAGCGGCATTTAAAGCCTCTTAGTATGTGGTCCTATTTCATTTATCCCATCTTCTTATTGCTATTTCCCTCCAACATGAATAGTGTTGAATCCAATCAGCCTCCTTACAAATCTGCTTTAGTATCTATTCCCCCATCAGTGCCTCTGTTCCCCATCTTACCTGTCCAGGTTCAGCTCTGCCCCTCTTTCCCTATGAACATTTCCAACCATTCTGCTACTAGCACTTTTCACATATTTTTCCACCTAATGTCCTTATGACAGAGGCTCATATTCTGCCCTAATTATACCACATGGACATGTGTTACTGTCTGAACCTCAGTATATGCAGCTCCTTAAGGACAGAGAGTCCTGTCTAAAGCCCCCGCTGGTCTCACTTGTATGGGCCCAGTCCTAAGCACTCTAGCAAGGCTTCAGGAACACTTACCTGGTCTTAACATAGTCAAATTTTTATTCACATCTGCTAAATTGTTTTTTTAATGTGGTATCCCAAAGAGTTTGAGAAAAGAGAGAAAACCAAAGCCAGAGCCATCTGCAAACCACACTTTAGGAGGGATATTGAAGGAATGGGGGATTTTTAGATTGAAGTAGAAATGCCCCAACCTTCTGTGTCCTCTGGAAATGAGAGCTTAAAGACTTCTGCATGGAAGAGAACCTGATATAGATAATTTCCTTTTTTAAATGTAATGATTCTAGTTAAAAAAAAAAAAATCTTTCACTAGGGACTGCTCTTCATTTGGAGGAAGAAGGGAATAGAATTTTTCTTTTTTTTTAATTTTTAAAGTAAACTTGGGAATCCATTTTAAGGGATATATTTCAAATATAAAATGAAAAAAGCACCTTTCACTGATGTATTCTACAATAAGATTTAATTTAAAAATAAAGATTAGGAACAATTATGCAAAGCAAATGAAATTACCAAATATAATGATGCAGAGCCTTTGAAAACCATGAAAGAAACCAAAAGCCCAGTGGAAATATTTGCATTTCAAATACTGGGAGATGAAAGTTTCTGTAGGAACCAAAGTAAAAAATCCAGCACTAAATAATGGTGAGGGCCTTCCCTAAGATGAATTCTTATGATTCAGTCCTTGAATTAAATACACAGGTTACCTGCTTCCTCCAGAAGTTTCAGCATCTTCGATATTAAAAAACCATTGTGTTATTACGGGCCAGCTTTTTCTCGTTAAGTGTATGATAAATGGATTCCTGTAACTCCCACATATTATTTAGTTTGTTCTGCATGAAAGAATTCTAAATCTGACATGACCAAGACAGCCTAGGTCTGATTCACTACGTCTACAGAACCACATGAGAAGCAATTGGTTTGGGCTCTAAAGTCAGATACCATGACTTGTCGCAGTGTGTTCTTTTTCTGCTTCAATCAATACCACAGTAATTCCAGCGTATACCCTCCCTCAGAGTATTATGAAAGGTGTATAAGCAAATAAAAAGCCATCTGAGATGACCCAGGTCCTGCTCTTCTCCCTGGGAGCAAAATAGAGAAGAACTGATTATGTTTGAGCTGAATGAACTTCATTTTAGTAATTCGGGGCTCTTATAAAAGGAATTTAGAATCAGTGAAGTGGCCTTCTTTGCTTTAATCCGACACATAAAAACCTACTTCTTATATTTAAATGTCCTCATAAAGCAATCCAAGTATCTTCACATTTAGATTATCGAAAAGCTCCAAAGTGAACGTGTCTATCAACAATTCCATTTATCTGTGGACACTTCATTGCCTACAACGAATAAAAATGCCATAAAGTAATTAAGGTAGATGGAAAATAGAAAATTCAATTCTTTAAAAGATTCTCCCAGTTTTAAATAATGCAGTAATCTGAGTGGAATTAACCATTATAAAATAGCTTTTTATCTTCCCTATGTCCTGTAAAAGATAAGATTTATCCTATAAACATCTCTCTTATGATGAGCTTTCTGGCTCTTTCATACAAGTTATGTCTTCTCCATCTTACTGGCACACCCAGCACTATTGGCAAACTTGATCAAGTTTAAAAAAAATCACACACACACACACACACACACACACACACACACACATTTTATAGGATATGAAGAGTCAGTAGCTCCCTAAAACAAAATGTCATTCCTTTTTTGTATCATGTTTATATAATGTGGTCTGGAGGATTTGGCGGTGTGCCATTATCTAGCACCCCTGTATACTTCGGGAAGAATTTCTTAACATATTGTAGATCCCAATTTCTCTGTTAGGAATAGACACTAGAAGTAAAATAATCATAAGAACATGCCATATTCACCAGTGTTCGTCACGTGTACTTTTAAAATAGTACATAATAGTATAAAGTGTTTAAAGTTTTGTGATTTATTATATTTAATATTTACTATTAATAATTCAAGTACTATGTGAGAGTATAAAAACACGAAAACACTAAAAGCAGTCCACTTAAGCTAAGGAATAAGAGACACACCAGGAGCTGCCTTCCTGGCAAACCTTGTGGATACGTTGGAAAGAAGTAGATTTATGGAAGTCATAAATTCTGGGCCTCAGTGTTCTTTTTGATTATGAAGGCTATCATTAACTGCAGATTAAGTCTGGGGGAAAATAAAGTCAGAACCCATTACTGGAATCTGCAGTTGGCAATTCCAGGGAAAGCTAGAAATTAGCAACCCATTCTAACCCCGCCTCTGCAGCTCCTTGCTGGTAACCTTGGGGAAGCACTTAATCTCCAAGTGTTTAAATAGCTTCTTTCTCAAAACAGGGCCACGCCTTAGTATTTAATTACTCTCCCAGCAGTTCAGTGAGATAGGTTAAAAGAGACACAGGTCTTCGGAGCGTGACCCACAGGAACACCAAACATTGATACTGTCGGGTAGGAACACGCTGTTGAAGACACACTGGACACTTTGGTATCACTAGCTGAAGCCCCTTTGCTACCTCCACTGATTACAAGAGCGTTAGGTATGCATTTCTGATGGAATTAATCAGGAAACCATTAGAAAGAAAATATGTATTGTATTTATCTTAATAAACCTTCCTTCATGACATCAGACACATTATCCAAGTCTAAAGAATGCTGAGCTCTACGGGGAGCTACTGTTAGAACAGCAGTGTGCACGGCTTAGCTCCACTGGGTGCAAAGTACTTGGCCCATCAGGCGGAACAAATAAAATGCAATGTACTATATAATTCCATTTTTCTTTAAAAATATCTTAAAATGATATACTAAGGGAAAGTCTCTCATCTCATATACATACATGAGATGTAGCCTTTAGGTGATATGTGTAGGAAGTGACTAATCCTCAAAGGAACAGATATTTAAGATTTAGTACAGATAACATTACCAATAGGTCTTTTTAAACCTATATATATTTTAAATATAAGCATTGTAAAAATGTAAAATATAAATATAAGTTTGTAAAAATGCAAACATGCTGAATGGGAGAGACACATGGGCCTGAAGTAAAGCAGAAAGAGGATATTAATGAAAAGGTGCACACCTCTATTAAGCCTTTCAATCATACTACTTATGAAAATGGATATAAGGTATTGTTTTAATATGATTATTCCTGGGGAGTCTGACTGGCTCAGTCAGTAAAGCAGGCAAATCTTGATCTTAGGGTTATGTGGCTGAGCCCCACGTGTGGGTTGAGTTTTGTTTAAAAAAAAAAAAAATGATGACTCCTGGGGCACCTGGGTGGCTCAGTCAATTAAGCATCCGACTTCAGTTCAGGTCATGATCTTGCTGCTCATGGGTTCGAACCCTGCAAAGGATTCTGTGTCTCCCTCTCAGTCTGTCCCTCCCCCGCTCACACTCTGTTTCTCTCTCTCAAACATAAATAAAAATTTTTTAAAAAGATTCCTCAAAAACACAAAACAAAACAAAAAAAACAAGTGGTCCCTTCTTCTACTTATATCTACTGAGAAACTGCCATGAGACCCTCCTTTAAGATAGCAGCATCCAGACAGATCTGCTCCAAACACAGGACCTCAATACATTAGAAAGACCACAAAGCTGATCACCTGCTGGTTTGCACTCAGGTCCATTCCCTCTTCTGCCCTGGAGAACCATACTTCCCAACTGTTTGGCCAACAGGAAGCACCAGTAGTGTAGGTATAAGACTAGAGCGCATGGGCAAGTAGAGAGAAGGGAGGCTATTTCTCCTTCTCCCCCTCTGTGTCAGGTGGCATCTCCAATTCCTTCTATTAGTCTCAGTTCCTGCCAGGCAGCCCTCCCACCCCCCACCAGGGTTCTAGAGACCCCTCCCCAGATCTCTCTGGCAACTGAGATCTAGAAGCACCACCCACTGCCATCATCTCTCCAGCCCTAGGGGTATTGTAGCTGCTTCCTGCTTCTCTCTACTTGCCTCCCCCAATGTGCCTCCCCAACTCTTGCATCATCTCTGTGGACAATGAACTGTTTTAAATCCCCTTTGTTTATAAGGCCTGGGGTGGTTTCTAGACCCTGAGCTAAGAGTCAAGAGACTTTTGTTTATTTAATCCTGTCTCTGTTCTTAAAACCCTGTGACCTTGGAAAACTTCACAATCTCTCTAGACCTGAATTTCTTCATCCAAAACTGAGGGACCGGAGAGCTTTTGAAATCCCAATGTCCAGGTCATAGCCCATACCGACTCAATCGGAATGTCTGGGGGTGGGAACCAGGCAACAGTATTTTTAAAAATATTCTCCAGATGGTTCCAGTGTACAGCAAAGTTTGGGAACAACTTCACTAGAAATTGGAATGTAACCTCATGTGTTCTGGTGTTTTCTAGAATAGTCTAAGATAGCAAGTTTAGAGTAGGAAGAGCATATTTTCAGAAGATAACTCAGCTTGTTTTTAGAACTTCTGTGCTCTCAACTAGCGATCTTCAATTCTACCTTTTACTTATAAGCAAATGTACACTTGATCCATGTAAAGTGTTATATTCAATATCTAAATATGCAAGTGTCAAACAAATTCCCAGTAGCTAGACTAGCAAGTCATATAAGAACCACCTTGAAGAAATGGCCTTAAACTAACTAGGTTCTAAAAGTCCCATGGGGCACCTGAGTGGCTCAGTAGGTTAAGCATCTGACTTCAGGCCAGGTCATGATCTGGTGGTTTGTGGGTTCAAGGCCCACCTCGGGCTCTGTGCTGACGGCTCAGAGCCTGGAGCCTGCTTCAGATTCTGTGTCCCCCTCTCTCTGCACCACCTCATTTGTTCTCTCTCCCTCTCTCAAAAGTAAATAAACATAAAAGAAAATGTAAAGGTCCATTGGCCAAGGTCAGGCCCTATATCCCCACCTCCACCCTTTCCCCATTAGAGCCTCCTACTGCTTCTGCCTTCTACCTATCTGACTCTCATTTCCCTCCTCTATTCCCTAAGATAGCAGAACTCAACTTTCCTGAGTACAGACCACCTCTGCTTCAATCTAATCCTATGAACTACATATTCCTGGCTCCAGCACTGGCTCACTCCACAGCCCCACCGCCCCTAGCGTCTGGTCTCCCTGACACCCTTACCAACCTCTCCCCGCACTGCTCATCAATAAGCTCACTGGGAAACAGGCAAACAGGCCCTCACTGGTAGTGACAAGCCACAGGAAGAGAAAATTAGCCCTGAAAATGCTTGTGCCAAGGTCTGAACAAGGTTGAATGATATGACAAGTTTGCATGGCTGCTTTTCATCAAAGAGAAATTTGATCAACCCATGAAAAGAATTTTTTAAAACCACAAATACATATAATGACAATGTGATTCTGATTCAGTATATCTGGGGTGGGCCAGGAATCTCTGTTTAATAAATACCCCCAAGGGGTTCTCATGCAGGTGGTGCTCAGACCATATGTTAGAAATCATGTCACAGATACACACAGTGTTGCCTTTAAGGAAGCAAATGGCACCTCTATGGATACACAGATATTTCTGTTAAATGCTTCTTACCAGCTGTGAAAAACCTTCCATTCACAACTAAGTTCAGAAGGGACTTTGCTAGCAAAGGGACTGGGAAGAGTACAGTACATGGAGAGGAGGTTCCCCATAATCCAAGCCTGGTTCAAGCTCTCAAATCCATAAATGTCTCTGCATACCCTACCCATCCTGTAGAAGCAAAACCCTGAGGTAGGGTTCGCTACTTACTCTTAGAGCCTTGAGGGACCCAAGAATGAAAAGCTAAATACATACATACATACATACATACATACATACATACAAAAATAAATACCACAATCTATTTAGAGCCCTGAGGGATCCAAGAATAAAAAGCTAAATAGATAAATAAATAAATAAATACCACAATCTATTTTCACTGAAACTTAGGAAGTAGTTCTGAGCATGTCCCTCCAAAATATGCCACTCTGGCATATTATTTTGAGTTAAAGACACTTGGGAAACAGCAGGTGCAAGAAGGACACAGTTTCTCTTTTTTATCCTGGAGAGCAGGAAATAAGGCTGCCATGTGGAGGTCCTCTTTGAACCAGGAGAAAGGAAGACATTCTATCACCAGAGATGAGCAACCAGGCCCAAAGAAATCTGTACAAACCAACCTCATTAAACTAGCCTCTGTCTTCCTAGTCACCTTTCCACACTTATTACCCTTCTCCCAAACTCCTTTTGTCTCCAATTCTTCACAAATTTATTAGGTTTTCTTGGTTTTTTTTAGTTGTTTTTAATTTTTTTTTTTTTTTTTTTGAGATAGAGACAGAGTGCGAGCAGGGGAAGGATAAAGAGAGGGGGAAACACAGAATCTAAAGCAGGCTCTAGGCTCTGAGCTGTCAGCACAGAGCCCAATGCGAGGCTTGAACTCATGAACCACGAGATCATCACCTGAGAGGAAGTTGGATGCTTAACCGGCTGAACCACCCAGGTGCCCCTATGGGTGTGTTCGTTCTCTCTCTCTCTCTCTCTCTCTCTCTCTCTCTCTCTCTCTCTCTCTCTCGTCTAAAAGGTATAAAGTTTCTGCTCTAGTCATTTCTTGGGGTCTTCATTCTCTTGTGAGGGCTCCCATGTGCATATAAAAATAAAAACGTGCATGCTTTTTTCCTATTAATGTGTCTCATGTCAGTTTAATTCTTAGATCCAGCCAAAGACCCTAAGAGGATAGAGGAGAATGTTTCCTCCCCTACACTTATTTACTCTCTTTCTTAACAGTGAAGGGGGAAAAAAATAAAGAAATAAATCAAAGATAAAAAGCAAGTATTTATCCTCCCTTAAGAAAAACAAGTTAAGAGTTCTAGGGAAAACTCACCCTACGACGAAAGCACGTCTGGCCAGCTGTGTTCACATAAAGCTACAGACCACTGCAAGGGCAGTCTTAGCAAAATGTAACTAGGCAGACATGAATTTGTGAAAATAAACTCCTCTTTGGGATTACCCAAGAGTAAAGCAAAAAGAAACCGTAGAAAGTTTCTGGTTGTGTGGGGTCATGTGTTTAAGCAACTCGTGCAGAGCTCTAAGAGTTCTGGGAGTGCCCCCAACTCCAGGACGTTCCTGGTGAGTCAGGACTGCAAGCTGCCACCATCACTTCCTCAGGACAGAAAACCAAAAGGAGAGAAAGTAATGTTCACTGAGCTCCTTCTAAGTGCCAAGCCATTTACATGCATTACCTTACTTAAAACTCTCCACATCTCTACGCTATAAATATTGTTATACCCACTTACAGGTTGGGAAACCGTCTCAAATGGGTTAAATAACTTCACCCTTGCCCACAAGTTGGGAAGTAGCAAGTAGGATTGGAGCCTGAGTAAATGCAATTCCAAGTTAGTTCCCCCATCAAGACCTTTGTAGGCTGTACCCAGACTGCCTAGATTTCAAACCCAGTCCAACTTTTTCATGCATCAAGTCTTGCATTTTGTGTTTGTTTTTGAAAGAGCGTGCACACAAGTAGGAAGAAGGGGCAGAGGGAGAGAGAGAACCCTAATCAGGCTCCACGCTCAGCTCAGAGCCCAATACAGGGCTTAACCATGACCCTGGCATCATGACCTGATCTGAAATCCAGAGTTGGACACTCAACTGACTGAGCCACCCAGGTGCCCAGTTCTTGCATTCTCACTTAACACAGGGATAATAATAGTACCAATCTCAGAGTTCTTGTGGTCATTGAGTAGATGAATCCCTACAAATCCTTTACACAGTAGATGGAAGACAGTAAACACCAAGCCATAGGCTGTTAGAATCCCTCAATCCCTGCTCGCCCACCACCTCTAGTTCCTATTTTCCATACTTCTCTGCCAGAGTTCATTTTTTTCCCACCACTTTGCCTTTCTCCAGTAAGAAGGTTTGGGTTTTTTTTTTTTAATTATAAAAGTCCATATAACCATTCAAGTTCAACATTTTAGTTGTACAATAATTATGAAGCATTTATCAACAAATAACAAGAACACAGCAAGGCTTTAATGACTGTGGAATAAAAAGTAAAGAATGTAGAAAAAGAGGACATAATTTACTGACAAATACAACTCAGTATCTACAACTCCATTTAGGACAGGAGATGAACGCAGAAGGAGCACGCCTGCATTAGAGCAGAGTACACACTCCTAACCACAAAGCTCAGATAACTAACAGGGGGTGATTTTCAGTTCCTCCAAACCTGCCTCCTAATTAGTTTAAAATAGGCTGGACTTCCTGTGTATAAAGTCCTTAATAGTCCATGCCTTGACAAAATATACGAGGATACATCCATTGCCATACATTTTACTAGAATCAGGGATTCATTAACTATGATATGCAATTTGATGTTTCATAAGAGAAATAAGGCATTTCAAGTCAGAATAACTATTTGCTTAAATTTGAAATACTTCTGATAGAAATGTCATCTGTTTTCTATATGAGTACTAAAGTTTAAAAATACACTTTAACAAAAGATATTTTTGCTTCTGGAATTTGTGATTTCTATTATCAACTCCCTTCTATGGAAGGGATTCATTCTGTCTGTCACACAAATTGTTATTACAGGGTTTGACTAGATCGCAGCCTCTCTTAGAGAGCTCCATTCACTCCCCTCGGGGACTATGATCCTGCCATAGTCTGTAAGTTAATAGGATCAGGGGTGAGCAATACTTACAGAGTATGTTTTTAAGAGAAAAGAGACCCAAAAATGACACCTTGGATGTATAAATGTATGCATTAACTTACACTTCAAATCTGAGGCAATGCCCGGCATGGAAAAATGTTCCCTTGTCCAAGTGGAGTTCTTTGTGTATGTTTGCTACATGTTTTCCAATACGATACTTTCAATATCCCATATACTTCTATATGCCTCTGTGGCTAGGGTCAGACAACAGAACAAAGGAAGGACGTGAGGTTACAGAAGCTCATCAGTATCAGAAGATGGTAGTAGAGCCCTGGGTATGGCTCTGTGTGTGAGTCATATGGAAGAATAGAGCTACTCACTGAGGCTGCAAAGGGCTGGCAGCCATCTTGCTGGTTTACCCAAGAGACTCACTCTGGATGAGAGGGAAACACACAGATGTGAAGGCAGAGTGTCAGTCCAGGACCGAGGATAAGACAAAATAGAGAAAATACTCCCCAGTACTAAGGACTGCCTCCTACCCCCTCTTTCCAGGGGGTTCATGAACATTCTGCTCTACCTCTATCCCTCTGCTTTCCATAGCCACTATTTTATTTATTTCTTCCCATGTCTGCTTTTTCCTCCAGAGTCTAGACTATGAGCCTCCCCAGGTCAAGGACTGGCTTTCTATAAACACTCAATGAATGAATGAACAAGGAAAGAATGGAACTGAATTCTCTTTGAGCCTGTGTAGGTCAAATTACACACTTCTCTTACAACAAACTAACTTCGGAAAAGAATCATCTCAAGAAAACACAAATTTTAAGAACTTTTTGAGACACTATTAATTTGTTATTTTTTAACCAAAACCTAGACTCCAATTCATTGTCATAAGGGTGAAGATGAGGGAGAAAGTCTAAAGTCTGAGAGAGAGGTCAGTGTACAGTAATCTTTGCTATTATTGTAAAGAAAGGAAGAATAGCTCTGCCCCCCTACTTGCTCACCCCCAACACTGAGGTCTACCATGGAAGGGAAGAAGGAGCTGTTGCTACATCCACACAGCTAATCTCAAAAGCTACAGACTTCAGATTGCCTTGACCCTGACATTATGTTGGAAGAAAGCTCTGTGGTAACAATTACCATTTGTTTAGTCTGTAGTTGCACTTTCACACTCAAATGCCCAAATTAATCACTTTAGCCAGTTCAACTCAAATCATCCTTCTCTAATTTTTCAGGTCACAACATTTCCAAGAAATCCTATGAGACTAAGTATAACAGAGCCAGTTTTCTTTTTCAAAAAGTCCAAGCTTACCCCTCTTTAATGGTGCAGAAAGCAGCACCAAAGGCATTTCCTCCAGAATCATGTTCATCTTGCTGCAGCACAGCTCTGCTCACATCAATCCCTGGTCACAAAGGAACTGCCAAGACTGAACCATAAAGGAGGGTTGACCAGGGCTGCCTATGGCCACGAGAGCCCTGGGAACCCTGGACAGGACAGTAAGCCCCAGTAGGTCTGTTTTGCAAACTGTGAGGGTTATATTATTACCAACTCTGGGTGACTGCTGGGAGAAGTGAACGAGTTCATCATAAAGCCACTACAGTGCCTCTACAGAGAGTGTATTCAATACCTTGTAGCCATGTTTCTTGTTGTGATGATGATTTGCCTTCCTCTCCCCTTCCCCAGCATGTCCTAAGAAGCCAGCCATACCCTTGCCTACCCTGGTACTTGACTTGGATGACTCTTAATGTTTCTCTTAAAACAAGATCCAGTTCAAAGGCCATCTCCTCCCACAAAACCCTTCCTAGCCTGGGTCCCTCATTCCCCCTCGGCACACGGCTGAATGTTCATCTTCTCAGCACTACATATATTCCTGAGTCTGCAGCTGTTTACTAGGACATTTTTCTGCCTTGTTATCTGAGTAAATCACGCATTCCCAGATTATGACCTCTCTCTGGTGGAATAAATATCCCAAACCTCCTCTAGAAGGGTGCATAGGTGGGGTTCTTCACAATGATCTTTGGAAACATCCACAAAAAAAAAAAAAAAAAAAAAAAAACTTTCAAGACAAAAGTGACACTTTAATTGCTTAGGTGAAAAGGCCAGACTTCAAAGACACGCTCTGAATTTTTATAACCTGTTTAGTCCTTAAGGTTTTGCATCACTGAAAATGGGGATGATAAATCAAGCACCCAAATATTACATCATTATAATAAACTAGTTTAGATCTTTCTCATGAGACAAGAATTACTCATACTCTTACCTCTTCGGTAAGTACATTACCTGCTGTGTTCTGACTTTTGGCAGAAGCGATCTTTTATGAAGTCACTCTTACAACACCACACACACACACACAGTTATAATACAAAGAAGTGTTCACCACACAGGTGTCCAGAGACACACACTCCATATACATCTCCGAGCCAGCTGTGAATGGACTTAAAGATATATTCCAACTACATTCCAGACCAAGAAATGTCCTTCAACGTGGAATTTGTAATCCTAGGAGTTCACTGGAGCACAACATCAAAAATGAGAATGAATGCAGCTCACAGACCAGGGCTCTGTAAGCCAAGACCCTCCCTACTGTAGGTTTTATAACAGCTCTACCCATTTTTCTTTTCACTTTTCAACCTAAAAAAAAAAATCTGCATTATTTTAAGCTAAAGTGTTTCCCACNACTCCTCAAAACACTCAAAGGTTTCTTAGTCTCAGCACTACTGATATTTTGGACTAATAATTCTTTGTGGTTGGGGAACAGTCTTCTGCACTAAAAGATGTTTAGCAGGACCCCAGCCTCTACCTAGTAAATGCCAATAGTACTCTCTCACTTGTGGTGACAAACAAAAATGTCTTCAGTGCACAGTGTCCCTGGGGGTCAAAGCCACCCCCACTGAGAGTCACCAATCTAAACAGAATTATCACTCTTTGGTAACCATCATTTTAAATCCCCTTTAAGAACTGGAGGTAGCATAGCTCTGGAAAGAGATGTTGAGACAGAGAACCTAGGTTTAAATCCCCACTGTACTCCAGGGTCACTGTGCAACATGACTCAGACAGCCCAGGATTGCCACCTACATGATCTTGGACAAGTCATATAACCTGGAGGCCTCAGGTTCCTCACCTACAAAATAGTGATAATCATAAATGCTTCATGAAATTGTTGTGAGGATTAAATAAATTAACAGTGGAAAGTGTTTACAACATGTCTGGTATGTGTTAAGTATTCAGTAAATGTTGAATACCAGCACCATATTCCTTAAGCTCTCTATGCCTCAGTTTCCTCATCTTTAGATTAGGGAGGTAAAATTGGAAGCAATTTGCCTTTGCAAAAACTAAATGAAATGATACAATGAAAACATATGGCATGGAGTCTGGTACATAGTTAATTGTTACTAATATTTGTTAGTGCTAGCTTGCATTTTAAGAATATATAAATTAAGTACTTTGATTTCTGTAGAACTAAAAATAACACACTGTGATCAATTTACAAAGCCTGCTTACCCCATCCCATTCCAAGAAAAAGACTGACTGATGACCTGAATGTGTATACATGAACATACATATTAATATGTATGTATACATAGTGTCAAGTTTTATTTCAAATTATAATATCATGTTAGAATTGTCAAGCAAGTGCCTTAACTCATCATGCAAGAGTCATTTTTAAAAGCTCCTGAAACAGAATTAATTGCTCTATGTTAGTTAAATTTCTTCTTGTTATTATGACCCATGACAAATGACTACAACCCACTCATAAGTTTTGCACAAATACACCTTATGGGAAAGCAGAGGGGAGCTTAGAGATCACTCATCAACACAGTCACCATCTTGGGAAACCAAATGAGTGAATGAGGGGTTAGGAACTAGACATATATACTGTGGGAAAAAAATCACTGGTAATTCCATTATATAAAACACCCACTTACACACACACACATGCATGTACACATACACCTGTCACGTCGAGAACCACTAGCCTATAGCATCAGCTTCAAATATGTAGAAATAATACTTTGTTTTTATTTATTATTGAAGTACAATTGGCAATGTTTAGTTTCAGGTGTACAACACCGATTTAACAATTTTATACATTATTTAGTGTTCACAATAAATACAGTCACTATCTGTTACCACACGATTAACTAAGTTCCCTATGCTGCACTTTCCATCTCTGTGACTTATAACTGGAAGTATGTATCTCTTAATCCCCTTCATCTATTTCACTCATTTACCCATTAACTTCCTCTCTGGCAACCACCAGTTTGTTCTTCATATTGTTTTCAATTTATATTATTTATATTCCACATATAAGTGAAATCATGTAGTATTGGTCTCTGACTTATTTCACTTAGTAAAATATCTTCTAGATCCAATCAGTGTTGTAAATGGCAAGATTTCATTCTGATCTGTGGCTAAGCAATATTCCATTGTATATAAACACGACATCTCCTTTATCCATTCATCGATCAGTAGACCCTTGGGCTTCCATATCTTGGCTATTGTAAATAATGCTGCACTAAGCATAGGAGTGCTTTTATCTTTTTAAATTCGTGCTTTTGTTTCCTTTGGGTAAATACCCAGTAGTAGAATCATTAGATCATATAATTCTGTTTTTAATTTTCTGAGGAACCTCCATACTGTTTCTCAGTGGTTGTACAAATGTACATTGTTACACCACAAAAAGGTTTCTTTTCTCTAAATCCTCTCCACATTTGTCTTTTCTATAGTAGCCATTCTGACAGGTATGAAGTGGTGTCTCACCATGGTTTTGACTTGCCATTTTCCCTGATGATGAGTGATGCAGAGCATCTCTTCATGTGTCTGTTGCCCATCAGTAGGTCTTCTTTCAAAAAAAATGTCTATTCAATATCTGCTGATCAGATTTGTTATTCAGTTATGCAAGTCCTTTACATATTTCGAATATTAACCCCTTATTGAATATATTCTTTGCAGATATCTTCTGCTATTCACTAGCTTGCCTTTATGTTTAGTTGAGGGTTTCCTTTGCTTTGCAAAAGCATTTTATTTAATGGAGTCCTAATAGTTTATTTTTGCTTTTGTTTCCCTTGCCTAAGGAGCCATACCCATAAATGTTGATAAGACAGATGTCCAAGAAATCACTGTTCTAGGATTTTTACGGTCTCAGGTCTCACACTCACAAGTCTTTAATCCATTGTGAGGTTGTGTGTGTGTGTGTGTGTGTGTGTGTGTGTGTGTAAGAAAATGGTCCAGTTTCATTCTTTTGCATGTAGTTGCCCAGTTTTCCCAACACCATTTATTGAAAATGCTATCTTTTTCCCATTGTTATCCTTGCCTTTGTCATAAATTGACAATATAGGTACATGTTTATTTCTGGGTACTCTGTTCTATTGATCTATGTATCTTTTTTTGTGCTGATACCATACTGCTTTGATTACTACAGCTTTGTAGTATATCTTGAAATCTGGGAGTGTGATCCCTCCAGTTTTGTTCTTCTTTCTTATGATTGCTTTGACTCTGAGGTCTTTGTGGTTCCATACAAATTTTAAGATTATTTATTCT
Source organism: Crocuta crocuta (assembly GCF_008692635.1). Taxonomy (NCBI): domain Eukaryota; kingdom Metazoa; phylum Chordata; class Mammalia; order Carnivora; family Hyaenidae; genus Crocuta; species Crocuta crocuta. The sequence goes on from NW_027530981.1 coordinate 1,560,801, forward strand.
AGTTCTGTTAAAAACTTATTTTGGTATTTTGATGAGAATGACACTGAATCTGTAATTTGCTTTGGGTAGTATGGACATTTTAACAATATGAATTCTTCCAGTCCTAAGCATAGTGTACCTTCCCATTTGTCTATGTTGTTTTCAATTTATCAAGATTTTTTAGTTTTCAGAGTACAGCTCTTTCACTTCCTTGGTTAAATCTATCCCTAAGTATCATATCATTTTTGGTGCAATTGTAACCGGTAGTATTTTCTTAATTTCCCTTACTGCTATTTCACTATGAGTGTTTAGAAAGGCAACGTATTTCTGTAGATTGATGTTGTACCTCAAACTTTACTGAATTCATTTATTGCTTCTAATAGTTTCTTGGTAGAGTCTGTAGGGTCTTCTATGTAGTGTCATGCCATCTGGCAATAGTGAGAGTTTTACTTCTTCTGTACCAATTTGGATGCCTTTTATTTCTTTTTGTCTAACTGCTATGACTAGGACATCCAGTACTATGTTGAATTAAAGTGGCAAGCGTGGATATCTTTGTCTTGTTCCTGGTCTCAAAGGAAAGGCTCTTAGTTTTTCACCATTGAGTATGATGTTATCTGTGGGTTTATTAAATATGGCCTTTATTTTCCTTTTTTATGTTTTTATGTTTTTGAGAAAGAGAGAGAGAGAGAGAAAGTCCAAATGGAAAAGGAGAGAGAGGGAGACATAGAATCTGATCAAGAGATCATGACCTGAGCCGAAGTCAGACACTTAACCAACTGAGACACCCAGACACCCCTGTATGGCCTTTACTATGTTGAGGTATGTTCCAAACCTCTAAACCCACTTTGTTGAGAGTTTTTTTTATCATGAACAGATGTTGAATTTTGTCAAATGCTTTCTATGTATCTATTGAGACGCTCATATGATTTTTAGCCTTCATTTTGTTAATATGGTATATCACACTAAATGATTTGCAAATATTGAACCATTTATTCTCTGGAATAAATCCCATCTGATCATGGTGAATGATCCTTTTAATGTATTATTGAATGCAGTATGCTAATATCTTGCTGAGAATTTGTTCATCAAGGATACTGGCCTATAGTCTTTGTTTTGCTGTTTATTTGTTTCTGTAAAGTCTTTTTTCTGGTTTTGATATCAGAGTAATATGGTGGCCTTATAGAATATATTTAGAAGATTTCTTTCCTCTTCTACTTTTTAGAATAGTTTGAGGAGAATAAGTATTAACTCTTAAAGTGTTTGATACGATTCACCTGTGAATCTATCTGGTCCTAGACTTTTGTTTGTTGGAAGTTTTTTTGTTGTTGTTTTGTTTTTACTTTTCATTACCAATTCAATTCCATTACTAGTAATTGATCTGTTCAGATTTCTATTTCTTCCTGATTCAGTTTTGGAAGGTTACAGATTTCTAGAAATTTATCCATTTTTTTCTAGATTGTTCAATTTGTTGGCATATAATTTTTCATAATATTCTTTCATAATTCTTTGTATTTCTGTGGTATCAGCTATTATTTCTATTCTTTCATTTCAGATTTTGAGGCCTCTTTTTTTTCTTGAGGAGTCTGGCTAAAGGTAGATCACTTTTGTTTATCTTTTCAAAGAATTAGCTGCTAGTTTTATCGTTTTGGGTTTTTTAGTCTTTAATTCATTTATTTCTTCTCTAACCTTTATTATTTCCTTCCTTCTACTAACTTGGGGCTTTGTTTGTTATTTTTCTAGTTCCTTTAGATGTAAGGTTAGGTTTTTTTGAGATTTTTCTTATTTCTTGAGATAGGCCTGTACTGCTACAATCTACCCTCTTAGAAATGTCTTTGCTGTGTCCCAAAGAAGTTATTTTCATCCGCCTCAAGGTATTTTTTTTAATTTTCTCCTTGATTACTTTGTTGATCCATTGGTTGTTTAGTAGCACTTCGTTTAGTCTCCAGTGTTTGTGGTTTTTTCCAGTTCTCTTATTGTAATTGATTTCTAGTTTCCTACCACTATATAGGGTCAGAAAAGATACTTCATATTTCAATCTTATTAAACTGAGATTTGTTTTGTGCTCTAACAAGTGATCTATCCTGGAAAATGTTCCACGTGCACTTGAAAAGAATATACATTCTGCTATTTTGGGATAGAATGCTCTGTATAAATCTGTTAGGTTCATCTGGTCTAATATGTCATTCAAAGCTACTTTTTTTTTATTTTCTGTCTGAATGATCTGTTCATTGATGTAAGTGGGGTGTTAAAGTCCCCTAGTATTATTGTATTACTGTCAGTTTCTCCCTTTACATCTGTTAATACTTGCTTTATGTGTTTAAGTGTTCCTATGTTGGGTGCATAGATATTTATAATTGTTATGTCTTCTTCTCAGCTTGATCATTATATAATGCCCTTCACAGTCTCTTGCTGCAGTCTTTATTTTAAAGACTCCTGAATAAAATAAATAAAAGGCCATTTTTGTCTAAGTATAGCTGCTGTGGCTTTTTTTTTTTCCTTATTTCAATTTGCATGAAATGTCTCTTTTCATCCTTTCACCTTTAGTTTGCATGTGTCTTTAGGTCAGGAGTCTCTTGTAGGCAGCATATGCAGGGGTCTTTCATTTTTTAATTTTTTTTTTAATGCTTATCTTTGAGAAAAAGAGATAAACTGACAGAACGTGAGCTGGAGAGAGCAGAGAGAGAGAAAGACACAGAATCAGAAGCAGGCTCCAGCCTCTGAGCTGTCAGCACAGAGCCCAGTGTGGGGCTTAAACCCACGGACCCCAAGATTATGACCTGAGCTGAAGTCAGACACTTAACCAACTGAGCCATCCAGCACCCAGAGGGGTCTTGTTTTTTTAATCCAGTCACCCTGTGTCTTGGAGCATTCAGTCTGTTTATATTTAAAGTAATTATTAGTTGCTGCATACTATTGCCATTTCGTTCATTGTTTTCTGGTTGTTTCTATAGTTCTTTATTCCTTTCTTCTTGTTCTCTTCCTTTGTGGTTTGATTGCTTTCTTTAGTGCTATGTATGGATTCCTTTCTCTTTATTTTTTGTATATCTGTTGTAGGATTTTGATTTGTAGTTAACACTGGGTTCATATATAACATCTTCTGTGTATACAGGCTATATTAAATTGATAGTTGCTTAATTTGGACATATTCCAAAAGCACTAAATTTTTACTCCCCCTTCACATTTTATGTATATGGTATAATATTTTACATTTGTTTATTTTGTGTATCCCTTGACTAATTTCTGCAGATATAACTGATTTTACTACTTTTGTGTTTTAACTTCAATATGGGCTTGATGAGTGATTAATCTACTACACCTTTACTGTATGTTTGCTTTTACCGGTGAAATTTTTTTCCTTTCATAATTTTCTTCCAATTATGGCTTTTTATTTCCACTGAAAGAATTTCCTTTAACGTTTATTGTCAGGTTGGTTTAGTGGTGATGAACTCCTTTAATGTGCCTGGGATATTCTGTATGTCTCCTTCAATCTGAATGATAACCTTGTTGGGTATACTTGGTTGTAGTTTTTGGGGGGGGGGGTTGGTTTTATTTTTATTTTATTCTTATTTTATTTTTTGCTTTCAGTACTTTGAATATATAATGCGACTCCCTTCTGGCCTGAAATTTCTGCTCAAAAATTAGCTGACAGCTTTATGGGGTTTCCCTTGCATAGAACTGTTTTCTCTTGCTGCTTTTAAAATTCTTTCTCTAACATTACTTTTTGCCATTTGAATTATCTGTCTTGGTGTAGACTTCCTTGGTTTCAGCTTGATAGGGGCTCTCTATGCTCCTGGACCTGGATATCTATTTCCTACCCACCTTAGGGAAAATTTCAGCTATTATTCCCTCAAATAAGTTTTCTGCCTCCTCTCTCTCTTCTCCTTTTGGGATTTCTATAATGTGAATGTTGTTAGGCTTCATGATGTCACAGGATCCCCTTAATCTATTCTCATTTTTTAATTCCTTTTTCCTTTTTGCTGTTTAGCTTGGTTGCTTTCCATGACCAGATCTTACCTGATCTGTTCTGCATCCTCTAACCTGTTACTGATTCCCTCTAGTATATTTTTCATTTTTCTTACTGAAGTCTTCATTTCTGACTGGTTCTTTGTTGCAGTTCTGAGTTCATCTACCCTTTTCTCAAGTCCACTAAAGATCTTTATGACCATTACTTTGAACTCTTTATCAGGCATATTGTTTACCTCTTTTTTTCTTGGCTCTATTACTATGATGTTTGTCTTGTTCTTTTATTTGGAATGTATTCCTCTGTCTCCTTTTGTCTATCTGTGTTTGTTTCTATGTATTAAATAGGTCGGCTGTATCTCCTAGTATTGAAAGTAGTAGTCTTGTGTAGGAAAGGTCCTATGGTGCCCTAAAGTGCAATTCCCCACTGGTTACCAGAAGTAGGTGCTCCAGGAAGATGAGGGCTGTGTGCACCCTCCTCTGGTGGCTGAGCCACAAATGCCTACAGCCAGCCAGCTGCAGTAACCCTCTCTACTCACTGTGGACACACTGGACGGGGTTTGCTCCCCACACTGTTGACAAGCCCAAATGTGGCCACCTTGGGCTCACTGGTGGGCAGGGCCTGGAGTTAGCCTACCCGTCTACAGTTAGCCTCTGTGCCATAGCTGCAGGCACACCAAAAGGCAGGACTTGCTCCTTGTGCAGCCAGCTAAGAAGTCCTATTAGAGGAACTATGGGTACACTGGTATGCAGGGTTATCTCCCAACCTCCTCAGGGCAGAAATCAATTTAGAGTGACGACAGTCCTGGCCAGCGCTGCCTATTGGGTCTGGCGGGGCAAGAGCTGCTTTGGAGAGATGCCTGCCAAGGAGGGAAGGTTGGGTGGGGCAAGTCTGTAAGGGATCATCAACACAGGACCGTGCTATTAAGGTAGATAGAGTGTTGGCGCTGGCTCCCATCAGGCTATCTAGGCTGGGAGCAAGGAAGAGAAATGGGATCAACACTTTTGTTCCCAGAGAAATCTGAAGATCCCTACCCCTCTGGCACATGTTCTAAGAACAGTCAATCAATATCCTTCACGCATACCCCAGGCACTTATCAAACTGCTATTTCTGTGCTGTGTCTCGAGCGGAGTTATTTAGTATGCTAGTTTTTCAAGAGTAGGGACTCCGTTTTCTACTGCCCTCTGACTCTCTTAGAATTGAGCTCCACTGATTTTTCAAGCTCCCAAAGTTATGCCCCACTGGTTTTCAAAACCAGAGGTTATGAGTACTCAACTTCCCAATACAGGCCCCCAGTGCCAGGGGTGCCCGGTGTGGTGTCTGATGCCCTCCTTTCTCTATGCTTACGATTTTCCCATTTGTGGTTGGTCACACCAGAGGTTCAGTTCCCAACTGTGTCTCTTCCCTTCCTACTCTTTTCAATGGGGCCTTCTTTGACAAGGGTGGAAGATCTGTTCTGCCAAGCTTCCGGTTGTTTTCAGAGTTAGTTTTATAGATGTAGCTGTTACCTTGGTGTGTCCCTGGGACAAGGAGAGCTTAGGATCTTCTACTCTACCATCTGCCTGCTTCTTCCAACACCTTATTGTTAATTGACGAGGTAAGTGTGCTGCAACAGTACACAGGCATCCCTTGCTTTCCAAAACAGGTATTGTTATATGAAAGTAAGTTCAGATACTGATTCCCATTTCCCACTTCCCCTCTCTTTTGCCTTGGATCACATAGAGACACATTCAAAGGTACATCATGCCCCAAGGAACCTGTGTGGAACTTTCAGTGTTGTGAGGATTAAGTCAGTCCTGTCTTCAAAGCTGGCGGCACCCAGCTGCTAGCAGGAGGCAAGTCTCTACCAATCCTTCTCCTTAGGGCACCTCAAGCTACTGTGTGAATTTAAAAAGAGCCAAATATTCAAGCTAAATATTGAAAATCAAACCAAAGCCTTGATGGTATCAGGACAGAGTTATTACTGGCAAGATTCTAGTTGCTACTTTAGGAACCCTAACATAAGAGAGGTTTAGAGTAAAGAAATGCCCAGAAGGAAAAGACAAAAGGGTTATAACCTGGAAGCTGTATAAAATGAGGGATATACTACTTGAATAACAGAGGATCTAAGAGCCATGTATCAAAGGCTCCTCATAATAAGGGCCAGGACTGCATGAGAAATCTCAGGATAGGGGTAAGAGACCTAGAACTCCACAGGGCCTTTTATGTGAGAGGCCAGCAAAGACCAATGCTACTAAAGAAACAAGAACTGTCTAAGACCACAGGATGAAGAACCAGGTACACGAGGTGTTAAATAAGCACTCTGTTCTCAGACTCTGCCACTGCACTGAGGTCTTCCGTCCTGGCTCTCAGAAGCACTGGGAAGTGTCACAGCCCAAAACCTGAGAGGAGAGCAGGCATGCCTCACATCATCAGGGGGGGTGAAACCAGTTCAACTACATCATTCAGGAGCATTTGCGACTAAAGTCCATCCTGCACAAAAGGGAGAAGAAAATGCCTGTTTATCGAGATCAGTAAGTAGCAAATGGAAGATTGAAATTTGAACAGTTTTCTTAGCATCAGTAGTTGCAGGGGGGTCAATAATCTACATTTTTCCCTTGAACTAAAAAAGCCTCCATACTACATATTCCAGATTCAATAGTTTTAAGTCTCTTATGATACAACTTAGGTTTTCATGGGAATGGCTTTAGGTCTATAATTTTAAAAGCAAAGTGTAATAAATATATTAAGAGCTCACCACAACTATTCACTGTCAATCAAGAACAAATTAATTTCAAATAAGGCATTAGGAGACAAACAGTAATGAATTTTTATAATTTCAGAAACTGCATGTTTAACATACAGACTATAATGAACCCACATACATTATTGTCTTAGATACATTATACTTTGTAGACAACTCAAAACCAAAAGCCACTTCTTGTTAAATTGCTAAGTGTATCTTCTATTAGCTACTGGCTACTTCTATTATACCCATAAATAACATCAACAACAGACCATAATGATATCAGTGAAAATTCAGTAACTAAAGCAGGCACCCCAAGAATAGAGAACCTGAGCTCAGAAGGACAATTTGCTCAATAAAAACTGATTTAAAGAACTACTAATGAGCTTTAATAAAGTGTTTGCTATTTAGTTACACATTCATGTATCGAGTCAGCAAATCTGAGAGGAAACTACATGCTGGGCTTTATGTTAGCCAGTACGTCACACAGCTGGACATGCTCAAAGTTGGCTTGAGAAGCACGGACATTAGGGGCACCTGGGTGGCTTAGTCGGTTAAGCGTCCAACTTTCGCTTAGGTCAGGATCTCGCGGTTCTTGGGTTCGAGCCCCGCGTCGGGCTCTGTGCCGACTGCCAGCTCAGAGCCTGGAGCCTGTTTCAGAGTCTGTGTCTCCCTCTCTCTCTGACCCTCCCCTGCTCACGCTCTCTCTCTCTCTCCTAGAAATAAAAATATTAAAAAAAAAAAAAAAGAAGCACAGACATTATTCTGAAGACACACCTGGGCTGTTAGTGTATATCTAGCACTCTCTAAGCCCTGCAGAAATGTGAACTCACCTAATCCTCCAAATCAATGCTATAACCGCACCTTACAGATGAGGAAACTGAGGCACAGTGAGTGTAAGATACACAGGCCATATGACTAATATATAGTACAGCTTGTATTTGAACCTAGGTAATCTCACTTCAGAGTCCACACAAATGATAATCATGCCATGCTTCCTCTCCAAACTGAGATGTCCCCATACTAGGGTTTGAATCAGACCATTGTAAAAACCGAGACTCTTAACCCCTTATGGGTATTCACTACTCCTATAATAGAGATACAAAGCACCAAGTGGAAGAAGGATCGATGGTGTCAAAGTTAAAATACAAAATACATATATTCAACCAAAAATTATTATGAACAAAGTATGAGGTGGTTGCTGTCTGGGTTTCACAAAAATCTTGTCATATTTTAAAAACAGCACAGAAATGGAAACAAAGATTTAGGAGAAGGAGAAACTGTTTTATTCCTAAATCAAGAGTTACTAATACAGTACAGCACCATCTCTAGTACCGTGGTTCTTAAACAGCTCCAACTTGGGATAAGCAACAAGTTTTTAGGACCAAGTAAAATCCCTGGACCCACACACTCACCCAGGGATAAAGCCAGGAAGAAAGGACAAAATAGGACACTCTGACACAAAATGAGTAGTCAGTTTATAAGCAGAACAAATGCCCAGTTGACCAACCTCTTGATTGCCGGACCACACTGGAGACTCTTTAGAAGGAAGAGACTGTGAGAGGAGTAAGAAGAGTGGTCAACCCTGCCCTCAGCAGGGGTCCACAGAGACAGAAAGGGGCTGGGGATTAGCTACAGTGACAGCACATGCATGCATGCAGTGAGGTTCAAGAGCAAAAGCCAAGTGAGAGTGCTGAGTTACAGACTAACTAAAGAGAAGAGCCAGTGATGGCAAAATAAAAGACAGAAGATCAAGGGTGAAGGACAAAAAAAAGTGACCTGCCTCTCAATGCCTTAGTACCGGAGGGCGTCTGAGGGCCACTCTGACAGAATGCCAACCAGAACAATGACAAACCAGGGAGCATCACCTCCTTCCCAAGCAGAATCCATCACTTACCACAAAGAACAACTGTACTGGCTGCCCATGTGGCAGAGAGGAAGGACATAAATTATTTGGATACACACACACAGAACAAAAACAAAAAACAGACAGTGACCGTCTATACTACTGTGATGAGGACTGATGTGGGAGAGTCACCTAACCTTCCTAAGTCTCAATGACACCTTTAGTAAGACAGGAGGGAACGACGACGTCCATCTCAGAGGCTGTAGGCATCAGATGAGATAATGCATACACACTGTCTGGTGCTGAGTAATGCCCAAAGGACATTAGATATCATCAGCAGCACCACTGCAGAAATCAGTATCACTATCATTATCACGCCCACAAAGGAGCTTTCAATCTAGTGGGAAAGATACTGAGGGTACAAACCAGTATAGATAAGGAAAGTAAGTAGACTGCAGAGTTGGAGACTCAGACAATTCCAGAGTATTCCTACATCTCAGGACTAAAGAACTAAAGAACTTCTCAGGACTGAGGACAGAAGGGCAGACAAGGTGGAATAGTCCAGCAACCAGCCAAGTTAGGCTATCCTCAGCCATCTAAGTCAACAGGCTTTATCCACAGATCATTTTTTGAGTAAGTTAAGACAGCAGAGAAGTCTCAAGTGTCACCTCTTCTAGGAGAACTTCCTAAAATTCTAGCTCCTTAAACAGTGTTATCTTGGGAGATATGATGATTTATAGGGAATACCTACTGTCAGACAGAACTATACTTTCCTATAGGAGGGCAGGGACCATATATTTATTGTATCTCCATCAGCTGGCAAAGCTTTTGACACACTTGCCAGTCAATGAATGAATAATCAACTTTATGATTTTCACATATGAAATATAAATGGCTATCTGGACTATCAACCTTTTTAGCTCAGTTCTTCAGAGGGCCAGACAACCAAGACAGTGGCAGGAAAACACACATACACTTCCTATGTTTATAGAAATATGGTTGATTAAAAACTTAAGTATCGGGATGCCTGGGTGGTTCAGTCAGTTGAGTGGCCAACTCTTGGTTTCAGCATGGGTCATGATCCCAGGATTATGGGATCAAGCCCCACATCGGGCTCTGTGCTGGGCATGGAACCTTCTTGGGATTCTTTCTCTCTCTCTCTCTCAAATAAAAATAAAATAAAATGAAAAGTTAAATATGTAAAGATCTGTTTTAACTGGCTTCTGACACAACGTCCTACAACAAAGATCTAATATCCCATTGCCTTTAACCTCAGGTCAGATTTATTGTTACAAACATCAGTGAATAACCCAGGTTAAAATATAAGGAAGGTCTAGGGAGCTGCTGATGTAGATAGTGGTCCCATTCCTCCCCGACAAGGAGCCCCTCCCACTGGGTTCTTTCCTTGCCCACATTTCCCTAACAATGTCTGCTATTTTCCCTTCATCAGCACTATGTGCACCCTCCCCTTCACCCACCTTCAAGCTTTTCTTTCTTACCCTCTTGTCTCTGACTCCCAAAAAAACTAAATGTAGAAGCCAAGCCTATCATATATTATTAGAAAGCTTTCATCTCAAGAACCATCTCTAGTCAAGAAAAGTGTTCTTTTCCTTCCATCCAGAGGGCTGACAACGTGTTTCCTTCCCAACATAACCAACCACTGTAGCCTCGAAACTCCTGACTTGATGATTTTGCCTCCCCCTCCCCAATCACCCAGCACTGTTCTGGATCCACAGGGTCCCTGAAAGACTCATCTCTGGAAATGGAGGTTTCCTTTCCGTGTAGAGAATAAAAGTCACATGATCATAAACCACTTCCTCTCAATGTTCTCTACAGCAGTACACCGTGGGACCCTCTCCATCCACACCTACATGCAGCCACAGCCACAATGATGACTGCAAACACATGATTTCATTCAGAACAGCAATAAAATATCATAGGCCTAAACCTTAATTAATTCATGTTACAATACTGTGGAGTCCATAATATTTTGATCTGAGCTTAAGTTTATGCTCCAGCTATCACTCATTTGCCTTATTAAGTACTTTCTGTATGCCTAGTGCTATTTAAATGCTATTGTGATGGGATAAAACAAACAAGCCAACAGAACCAAACAAAGCATTTTACTTTCAAGGAGGTTACAATCTAATTAGGGAGATGGAATTATGTAGATCTCAGAAAAATTAATTTCCCAGATAAATTAAAGATGCAAACAAGATTTCAAGAACTTAATCCTACTTAAGGGAGGGGGGAAACTATTGGGAGAGACACAGAATCAGAAACTGTTTGTACAGAAATCTACGCTGTTAATTGTAAATGAGTCATCTATTCATCATACTTCATAATAGGTCCTTAAACGACCACTCCTTGGCAGCACGTAGAGGTTACTATTTAGAAATGTGTACTTAAGTGGAATAAATCAGACACTAAAAATCAGTTTTATGGCTGGGAAGGAGACTTAAAAATAAGCTACTCTATGCCTGAGGTCTTGAGAGTTCAAGGACCTTGTCCACAGTTTCAGAGCTCGTTCATATGCATAGAAGAGCTGAACTACACCCCAGGCCCTAATACGCCAAGTCCAGGGCTTTTCCCAAAACCCCACATGGATATATTTCACTTTCTTTGCCAGCCGGTCTAAGTTAGTGGATTTTCTATTCTAAATATTGCCTGAAGTAGCAAAAATAAAGTATACAGAAATCAAAGCTAATACCAACAGGATTTACACGTCTCAGTTATAAAAGCTAACTGTTTGTTCTTCATTTTTCCCACTTCCCAGTGTATCCTGTACACCGGGCCCCAGCCAGTCTACCTCAAAGACTTCTTTTACCATATCATTATCACCACATTCTCTTGCCTTTACAATAAAGCTCCTATCCAGGCAATCGGGACTCTCGATATTGAGAGGTCCCAAAACCACAACATTCTCAACTATCTACCCTCAGAAATTGAACCCCCTAATCCAGCCAGATGTATATGATCCTGATGAGGAAAATAAGTTGTCAGGCTTCATTCTACCCACTATTCTTTGCCAAGCTGACCACAGAAGAGGACACAAAGCTGTGTATTTGTCTTCCCATCATCAACCCTGAAGGTGAGGTATGGTCTGGCCAAACCTCATAAACACAGCCAAATTCTTTATACTTCCCACCTATGCCACCTCTGGCAGTAACAAATTCACCAAGTTTACCAGATACTCTTGAAAGGCAAGGCTGGCGACACTAAGGGCGTGTACATGTGCGCACACGCACACACACACACAAGCTTTCCTTTGCACTGCTATCTGAGTTCATCACATTACTGCACATAATCTGTGGTTCCTCATCCTCTTTCAGACTTTACCTTCTCAGGAGGAGCCCCATATTGTGACCCCCATCAGCACAGAGCAGCACACTCCAGTCCAATGATTATCCAAACTACTACTCAGAGTTTTGCACAGCCCCCTTAGAAATTTTACCACACGCTTATAACCCTGAACTCAATATTCCAGGCACAAACATGGGGCAACGCGGCAAACCAGCAGGGAGAAGATTTTGGTTTCGTGGCATCCTGACAGCACTGATCACTGAGACTCCAAGGAGCAAGTGGCCTATGGTGTACAGTAGCCTTCCCACATTATCTCCCCACTTTTTCCCCCCAAACATGTAGTTACTCCCCCTCCCCAATTAGTTTTCATCATCAATGTTTAGAACAACTTAAAATCATGTATGAAATGGTGTTCCTCATGATGTTAATGTCAAAGGGGAAAAAAATTTTTTTCATGGCAGATTTTAGTTACAAAGACAAATACTAAATAATCTTGTGATGTGACTATTAGCTAAAAACATGGCCATAACCGAGAATTCCAGGCATGCTGCCTGAGACCGTCTGATATGAGGATGTGGGATGTTCAATTCGTACACAGTCCATACTCACCAATTAACAGTCACAGGAGGTCTTTCATCCAATGGTCACTGCTCTATTTATTACATGTCTTGTCTTGTAATGCCAACCTATATATTCATATCCTTACATATTATATAAACATTTATACCACACAAATCTGCTCTCTGTGAATCAAAGATTAGAAAGGCATTATGATTTTTAAACAGCATGTAAGTTATAGCAAAAAGACGTCCCTCTATAAAAAATGAGTGATTATCACCTTTGTTTTTTTAAAAATGTAAAAGAATAAACTATATACATGGAGACAACTGATAATATTTAGAGAAGCTCTTTTCAATACAGCCTAAATATGTGCACTACTACTAGGTATTTATCCAAGGGATACAGGTGTCCTGTTTCGAAGGGGCACATGCACCCCAATGTTTACAGCAGCAGCATCAACAATAGCCAAAGTATGGAAAGAGCCCAAATGTCCATCAACGGATAAGTGGATAAAGATGTAGTCTATATATACAATGGAGTATTAGTCAGCAATCAAAAAGAATGAAATCTGAAGGGGGGCACTTGTTGGGATGAGCACAGGGTGTTACATGGAAGCCAACTTGACAATAAACTATAAAAAAAAGAATGTAGAATGTAATCTTGCCATTTGCAACTACATTGATGGAACTAGAGGGTATTATCCTAAGTAAAATTAGTCAGAGAAAGACAAGTATCATACAACCTCACTCATGAAGAATTTAAGATACAAAACAGATGAACATAAGGGAAGAGAAAGCAAAAATAATATAAAAACAGGGAGGGGGACAAAACATAAGAGACTCTTAAATATAGAGAACAAGCAGAAGCTTGCTAGAGGAGTTGTGGGGGGGGGGATGGGTTAAATGGGTAAGGGGAATTAAGGAATCTACTCCTGAAATCATGGTTGCACTATATGCTAACTAACTTCGATGTAAATTTTAAAAAATTAAAATAAAATATACACTGAAAAATAAAAAAAGAAAGAAAGCCTAAATATGGAAACTATGCAGTAAAACCAAAAAAGCAAACCAGGTTGGGTTGCCCCTGACCTCAGGTGAAGCTCTGATTCAGCACCACTACTCCCAAATGATCAGTGGATGACCACTTAAAAAATAAAAGAAATATTCTCATTTAAATGTTGGGTGTTTTTGGTATGCCATCTAAAACCCCTAAAATACATTTGGCATTTTAAAATATGAAATAATGTTCCTAACTTTTGTTGTAATGTTTTCTTAATGAAATTTCCACCATTTCCTGCAATCACCTAATCCAATGGAGATTTGTGTTTTCCTTTTCAAGCATACTGAAAGTAAAATGTTCCAAATGCCAATTGGTGCTCTCACAATATATTTTGGGTTTTAATTTTTTTAATGTTTATTTGCTTTTGAGAGAGAGAGAGACAGAAAATGAGTCGGGGAGGGGCAGAAAGAGAGGGAGACACAGAATTCAAAGCAGGCTCCAGGCTCCAAGCTGCCAGCACAGAGCCCAACATGGGGCTTGAACTCACGAACCATGAGATCATGACCTGAGCTGAAGTCGGGCACTTAATCTACTGAGCCACCCTGGCGCCTCTCTTGAATATATTTTAAATGTTCTAAATAAATTTTATAATTACCACCTCAGAAAAATATGCAATTTCAAGACTGGTATGTCTATTCTCCTTAGCTTTTTTCTTAATATTAAAGAACATTAAGAACAGATGAAACATTTCTATCAGAAAATTACAATTTATTTCTACTCTCTGTTGCCAGATCCTAGAAGTTCCCAGTTAGATGACAAAACATTCTTCCTTTCCAACATTAATTACATGGCAACTGATTAGTGTATTTTTTTAAAAAAAAGAATATAATCATAGGCATACATTGTAGGAAAAAAATGTTTGAAGGTCATAGTAAACAGATTTGTAGACCAAGAGAAATAGCTTTACCCACCCAAGCAAACAGTGAGTGCCTGAACTCACTGTGAACAAGTTTCCAATACTATACTTCAGCAAGCTTTCCTCAAAGAGAGGTCTCTGAATCCCTGGGGGTCTCAAGTCCTTCGAAAGAAAAGGTAGGGAATTGTACTCTTGGTCATCTATTTATCTTCACTGCCACTCATTTGCACTTACAAGAAAGGGTCAATCTAACTTAAGAATGCATTTGATGAAGCAACAAAAATTTTATGAATGCTCACCTCCCCCCCCATTTCACATCTTTTTTACATTGTATATGAAGAAATATAAAAGACACATAAAGCATTTCTGTATACTAACATACAATGGCTACCTCAGGGAAAAAAACACTGTATGATTGCTTAAATTGAGCTGAACAAACTGATTTTTTCATGGAGCACCATTTTCATTTGAAAGACTGACAAACTATGGTTATGTATACTTGAGCTTTTGGCAGATATTTCTCTTCTTTTAAGTTTATTTATTTTGAGAGAGACAGAGACAGAGAGCACACGGGGGAGGGAGTAGAGAGAGAGAGGGTGAGAGAGAATCCCAAGCAGGCTTCAGACTATCAGTGCAGAGCCTGATGTGGGGCTTGAACTCACAAATCAGGAGATCATGACCTGAGCCAAAACCAAGAGTTGGACGCTTAACCAACTGAGCCACCCAGGCCCCCCTGACAGATATTTCTCAAAAATGAATTATGGGAACCAAGGCACTCAGTGGAAAATAAATGACTATTTATTGCCAATAATAAAGCAAAAATTAAAATTTCAGAAACCCTGTATCTACCACTAAGAGCTCAATACTTTCCCAATACATATACTTTTCAGATGAAATTGATGGTGATATCAATGTATGTGGTTTTTGAAACTGAGTAATAAAATGTATCAACATTTGGAAGACTGGCATAACTCAGTGAACCACAATATATGATGTTAAAAGATCATGCATGGATAACAGATCTATTCCAAGTATAATACAAACTGATGAATTATAATGTGACTATGAACATTTCATTGGTATAATTTCAGATTCCATACTGCAACTATCCTTTAAGAAAATCATCACTTACTAACATGTTTATAATCATGAATCCCATGATTTTGAGGTTTATAATCATAATCCCATTATTATATTATAGAAGATTGGTCTTGCTGGCCAAGGTCAGCAAGAGAGCCTCCTTGTTGGTTTGATGAAGTAATAATAGGCTGTCCACATCATAAGGAACTGCAAGTGACCTTGAGGAAAGGAAGGTAGCCTCCAGGTGCTAACTACCAGCTAGTAGTCAGTAAAAGCCAGGTCCCTTAGTCCTACAGCTACAAGGAAGGAATTCTTCCCAAACCCTGAGTGAGCCTAGAAGCTGAATACTTTCCAGTCAAGCTTCCTGAGAATGCATCCTATCTGACATCCTGACTATACCTGGTAGAGATCCTAAGAAGAGGATCTTAGCTGTGGGTTCCTACCCCACAAAAACTGTGATATAACATATATATGCAAGAGAAAGATACAAAAACAAGCCATGTGTTCAATTTGCTTGTAGTGTACAAAAAGCATATCTAGAATTACCTGGAAAAGCCATTCAAATGCTCCTCCCTCTTCTGGGGCACCTGGGTGACTCAGTCATTTAAGCTTCCAACTCTTGATTTCAGCTCAGGTCGTGATCTCATGGTTCTTGAGATTGAGCACCACATCAGGCTCTGCACTAACAGAGTGGAGCCTGCTTGGGATTTTCTCTCTCGTTCTCGCTCTCTCTCCCCTTCTCCACCCACTTTCTCACTTGCTAGCTCTCATAACAAACTTTTTAAAAAAGGATTTAAAATAAATTAAAAAATGCTCCTCTGTCTTCCAACCACATATATATGAGGCAGGATTTTCTTCATATATTTCAACCAAAACAACCAACTCCAACAGACTGAATGAGAAAGCAGATTGGAGAAACTATCTGATAAGCAAATATCAAAGAGATTCACAAAAAATGTTACACAGTGCCACTCTTCTCACTAAATACTTCTTTTGTTTTGGAAAAAAAATTTTCAAATCCATAAGTGATCTTAACTTGTTATGATCTTTGGTATTTTAAATCAATTAGATATACTTTTATGTTTTCTCAGATTTAATTTCTACTATGGAAACTATAAATAGGTATAATCCACATAAAAAGGTCCTTCAAGCCCTCTACACGTAAGAGCAAAAGGGGATGTTGGGACCAGTAAGTTTGAGAAGTGTCACGATGTTTCTATGTCCTCTGTCTCTGCCACAGGACACACCCCACCCCTCTGCCTTTCATCTAGTTCTCTAAATTTTATCCATTTTTCACATTTGGCCATTCCAGTTCACTGCAAAGCTTTCCTGAGTGCCCAGAGAACTCATTTGGTGCTTGCTTGTTCATTTTTTTCATTTTCAGGATGTATCCATATCTCCCTGACTGGATTGTGCAGCCCGGAGAAAAAGGGTTGCATGGTATTGGCACATGACAGGTGCTTGAAAACACCACCGCCCACCCCCTCACCCACCCCCTGCAAACTCCAGGCTAACTTAATTATAGGCTGAATAATGAGTGCAGTTCACACAAGTCACTGGGCTTCCATCAATGTTTGATGAAGCCAGACCACAAAGGACCAGAGACAAGATGAAATTTAGGACAAATTTGAGTCTCAAAAAGGTCACCTGAAGAGCACACATATCAGAATATTTAAGTGGAAAAGGTAGTAGTAAGTGATAGCCGACCATATGACCTTTGCTTCTCAATAAAACAGACAGCAAGTTATCTGTGAACCATTTTGGAGCAAAAATGTGAGGAATAAAGACAGTAACACTAGAGGAAAGGCAAGGGGGAATCTACAGAGTTCCCCCCAATGTCTCTTAGTGTAAAAGCTAGAAACATTGCTTTAAACTGATTAGCAATTATTTTACATTAAACTGTATCCCCCAAAAGGATATGTTGAGGTCCTAACCCTTGGTACCGGTGAATGTGATCTTATTTAGCAACAGAGTCCCTACCAGTTTAATCAAATCAAGTGAGGTCATTAGGGTGAGCCCTAACCCGCTATGATTGGTGTCCTTATAAGAGGAGAAGGGACAGAGAGATACAGAGGGAATGGCAATGGAAAGATGGAGGCGCAGACTGGAGCTCCTTTGCCACAAGCTGAGGAATATCTGGGGCTGCCGGGAGCTGGATCTTGGAGGCTTCAAAAGTACCACGGTCCAACCAACATGTTAATTTTGGACCTCCAGCCTCCAGAACTGTGAAAAAGTCAATGTCTGTTGTGTGAAGCCATCCAGGTCACAGAACTGTCATGGCAGCCCCAGAAAATTAGTAAAGCAACAGGGTAGCTAGAGTCACTATCCCCACTCACACTTCCCAAAAGCCCTTCTCACTCACAGACAAAAAGTGGACCCAAAAGGAAAAGACCTAAAATGCAAATCTAGTTGAGCCATATCACACAATCCCTTTCCTTCAGGGCTTCACAATCCAGTCAGGGAAACATGCATCCATATTGAAAATTAAAATATCAGCGAACAAAAATAGTTTTTCACAGAAATTTCTAAACCACAGGGTTAGTTTTTTGAAGGTTCTGGGGAAAAAGTCTCTGATCTAACACTGCTGTCAAAACTCAAGCTCACTGAATCTCAATCTACGTGCCTATAAATACAGAGACAAGGATTATTTTTCTATCTTGCACTTCAACTCTTTGCTACAAAAGGAAGTAATCTAGAAACTAATATTTGAAGTTACCAATACTATTATTGTGTCTACACACACACACACACACACAAAATATATATATATGGGATGACAATTACAATTCTTGTGATTTCTTCTTGATTTTTTTCCAGCTATGTTGAACTGCTGGGCCCAGATGACTCTCAGTCATATGCTGGCCATTCACAAGTCTCAAGCCCCAAATCTTATCTTTCAAAGGAATTTAGCATTACAATCCACAGATTGTAATTTAAACCCTGTAAGGCATACTTGATATTAGGAATTTACCTTCAGCCTAACACTTTATTTCAATCCAAAAGCAATGGGATTTTAGAGCTGTAAAGATTTCTAGAGTCACATGACCTGATGACCAATCCAAGATCCTAAATATCAGGTAGCCCCAGTAGTTTTCTAACTTTGGCCCCTAACCTATTAGTGGGTAGTAAAATCAAATCAGTACGTCCTAACTACTTTTAAAAAATAAAACAAAGTAGAAGCATAATTTATAGTCAGGGTAAGTACCCCCAGGAGACTTATTTTTCAATTGCATATATGTGTTATAGATACTGGCTCATGAAGGAAAACCCATTACTACTGAATTGTTTAATCCAAATCCTGGCAGGAAACAGATGGTTCACTCAAATGAGACACTTAGATATTTAATAAACTATTTATAAAGGTTTGCACAAGATTGAGGGAAAACATTAAGGGATAGTAACAGTGGTGAGCCCTTGCCATCATCCAGGACCCAAGGGACAGAGAAAGGAATGTATGTCAATACCACGGGGAGAGAGAGAGGCACGAGGAGGGAGTGTCTGCCAGGGGGTGCAGCCTTCAGTGAAGGGGGGTAGCTAACCGTTGGTGACCTGGCAGGAAGGGGGTTGCCAACCCTCCATTCTCCTGTTGCGGCCTCCCCCACAGCTGAAGCGTCTGAGTCAGAAAGTCTACATTGCTCACCTCCTAGGTCACAAAGGAGGCTGCAGAATGGTCAAAGGTGGGTCCGAGGAGCAGTCAGAGGGCTCCCAGCCACTGTGAATCTCTATCACAGCAGTCTGAAAGCCACCGATGTTTCATATCCATCACCCCTTTCATTTCCGGATGCCACATTTTTTCCACATCTGCCCTCAAATCCCACTCTTAAATCAAGGCTCTAATCTAATGCCAAGCAAATAATGCCAAACACTGGCAACTTTATGAACACATGACTTATGATCTCAGCCAGGCCCTCAACACACCCCAGCCACCTTTTCAACAGTCCTTAGTCTCCCACCTCTCCTCCCCTATCTGTGGGGCCGCTGGGGGCCCAGACCCTCTCTTATTGGTCCCTGGATGCCCAGGCTTCAATGCCTGGAACACAGGGTATTCACCGAAATGCAGAATTCATACTGTTCCCTCCCCCCAATTCCACCCACACTTCCTTTACTATTCAGTCAACTCCCAAGTCCGATCCTCTGCCCCACCACCGAAATCTCAAAGCCCATTTCCTCTTGCGCTTCAATATGTCTATCCTCCACTCCCAGGGCAGGGACCTGGATCGCTTCCTCCACTTCTAGTCCCGACCCCTCCCCTCATCTTCCAGGGCAACCCATACAAAAAAGCAATCACACAATATCACCACCCTGCTTAGAATGCTTCCTCGACAACTCAAGCTGTTTAGCTCATGGTAACAAAAGCCTCTTAGCTTTGACCCTGCCTTCTTCTCATGGCCTCATTCCCTACCATTTGCTCCCACAGTCACCCTTGGAAAACATTCCATGCTACTCTTCCCTCATCAGGAAAAAAAAAAAAAAAACACTTTAACTTCAGTCACAGTCACAGGCTGGCCATTTCTCTCTCCCTCCCTCCCCCTCCAGCAGCCTCCCCCATACTCATACCTCCCTCTCCTGCCCCCACACCTCCCTTCTCCCTTCCTCCTCCCTCCAATGCTCCTCCCCACCCTACTGCTCTGGCAAATGTCCATTTGTTCTTCAAAGCCTGCCGGGTAGCACCCCCCCAGGTGAAGCCCACCCACTGCCCATCTCTCCCTGCTCCAAGCAAAGCCAAGCTCAGTGGCTCCCTTCGTGCACCACTCTCAGGCCCTCTACCACACTGTTCTTGGTTCATTTACATTGTTCTCTCTGCCCTCGAATTCTCCAAGCCTGACAGAGGCAGGGACTATGCCTTATTTTATTCTTAATCCCAGCACAAAACACAATGCTTGACCCAAAGTTATTGTCTAAATCCTCTCTCAAGTGACTGAAGTGACATTTAGATTCAGACATCCACAGCAAAGCATCCACTATTTGGAGGCCAAAGGCATCACTGAAGAGACAACATGTTTTGTGTGAAGATGGGATGAAGGGACTTTAGTTACTTCCCATCATTCTTAAATCAGATACCCCCATCTCTGCATCCCTTCCCCAAAACAGGCCACCTCTCTATGAGGAGGAAGGAGTATCAATTATATCTATATATCCCGTCACACTCTCTAGGCTTCACATCTCTGTAAAAAAAAAAAAAAAAAAAAAAGATAGTGGCAAACCTTACCCTAAATCTCATGGGGATGTAAGGTATAGCACAAGGAATATTATCAATGGCACTGTAACAGCAGTGTGGGTGACAGATGGTCCCTCCTCTCGTGGTGACTATAGCTTAACATATAGACTTGTTGAATCACTAGGCTGTACACCTGAAACTAATGTAACATTGTAGGTCAACTATACTTCAATTTAAAAATAAAAAGATTTTTAAAAAACTAATTCTAAATCTCTCTAGAAGACATCAGAAGTCTATTATCAGAGTTCCCCATAAACCCTTAATCTCTGCCTCAAATGAAGCAATAAAATGGGTCTGAACTTTTCCCCTGTCCATGTGGTTCTCTGGTCTTGCTGACAATGGCTTAGCCAAGAGCTGTGACATCTCCTCTGTTATCTGCCCCCATCACCAAGCGGGCCTTCCTACCCAGCAATTCCTCCAGGGCCCGGGACCACCCAGCAAGGCTAATACCCTCACCTGAGCCAGAAGACAGGCATAGCATAGGGCGTATTTATCTGGATGATACCTGGCACTCCATCTGATAGGGACTAAATTGAGAGCAAACCCTTTATAATCAGACTGTCTTTGGGTATCTTGAAATTCTACCTCATTGCAATCCAAAACGTGAAAGCCTGGCAATCAAAAGAATGGTTGAGCCCAGGGACAGGAGGCAAACCTGATTTGGCAGCCCCTCAGACGCAGATAACCATGCCTTTCAAACTGAACGAATCCATCCAAATTAAGATAATCCACATTCATTTGTAAAATCAACAGGAAATTAATGAGTAAGACACTGAAAATCAAACATTGTTCACAGAAACAGCATCGCACAAATCCTCAGGAAGCAAAAAGACAGTGTTCCTTCATTGAAAATCCAGAACTACAAAGTACTCAGTCTCAAAAATCTGAGAAGTGAGTTAACCTGTCAGAATTTGAAGCTGCTATTTAAGACAATCAGCATGGCAGATATAATGGGCCACTAAATGACTGTCTACAGCAAATGTGGATTTGATGAGGTATTTGAAGACAATCAAGAGAAACGTTTAGACTTAAAAAAAAAAAAAAAAACCCACATAGAAGGATTCCAAACTCACAAAACTTTGTGTTGAATACAAGGTCATTCTCATTTTTATGCAAGAAAGCAATGTGAAATTTAATATAATTTCACAAGCATTTATGGTATACATATGTCAGCTATATGCTAAAAACAGGGATAGGAAAATAAGAAAAAAAAAACGTTCCTTGTTTTTGACTAGTTCACAGTACAGAGGGGAGACAAGATGATTGTAGTATATGGCGGAGCCTGGCTAGTTGCTCACCTTTATCCAAGTGGACCACCTTCCTAATCCCACTGCATCTAGATGGGGCTCGTGGCCAGTGTCACCAGTGAAATGCTAGCAAGAAGTGTTATCTGCCACAGAAAAGTCAGGCCACAAATCTCTGTGGCATCTGCCATGCTGTCTCTATTCATCCATCAGCAGAGCTCAGATCTCCAGAAAAGCCTAAGGCCAAAGCAAACACCGGCCAGGGACTGTGTGTGTCAGAGCCCCCACCTCCTACCCAGAGAGAGAACCCTTTGCCGTGGTAAGCCACTGTCATTTGGGCTTTGCCTGTTAAGTTAGTAGATTCTGACTACTGAATAGTAAAATGTAAGATGTAGTTTCCAAAACAAAAGTACAAAAATGGGAAGCTCTGAGAACACAAGAACGAGGCCCCTAAGTGACAGCATGTGGGGCAAGGAGGAGATTCTTATGGAAGAGGAAGCTGGAGACTCATCCTGAAGGATGGGCAGGGGTGACCTGGGGTGGGGAAAGTGTGAAAGAACCCTAAACTGCATGTAGGAATTGGAAGGGCATACAGGAATAGAGAAGACACTGGAGGGAGGAAAGTTTTGCCTTTTCACCTAAAAGCAATGGGGAACTATTTAAATAATACCAGAAGTACTTCATACACTATCAGATTTGTGGCTATCAGGTCCTCAGTAGAAAATGGTCTGGAAGAGTCCAGAGCCAGTGGAGGCAGAGGCCAGTTAACATCCTGCTCCAGTCTCCCATAGCAGAAATGAGTAATGGCATGGCTTTGGGGTAGAAGCAGATGTAGGAGATATACTTGGAACCAAAGAAATGTTTGGACCAACTACACACATGGTAGAATATAAAGGAAGAAAGATCACCCAGGAACAGAGGATTCTCAGGTTTCTGGATCAGACATCTGGGTGAATGATGGCAGCACAAGTGGGCACCAGCAGGTTTACAGAGAATAGGCTGGGCTTCAGCTGTGTGCGGAACACCAAAGTGGTGAAGTCCAGAGGCAGGTATATATCAGGGTCTATGGAAGTTCAGGGGTAGAGGTGTATATTTAGAGGTAGCTGAAGCCACAGAATAGAGGAGGTCCCATTGAGAGCAAAACCAGAGCCCAATGCACCAGCACACTTGGAAACAACATAGGGAGCACCAGCAAAGACTGAGAAGAGAGACATATGTTTAAAAATCCTGGAAAGCTCATGAGAATATGGGGTTTTAAAAGATTAAATATAAGGATGGAAAAATAACCAAGCTCCCACATCTTGATAACCTTGCTGAAAGCAGTTTATCTGGAGAAGGTATGAGAATCAGGGTAACCAATTGGGCAATTAGGCCTTAACAGAAATATCTATTTTTTAATCTAATTTTCCAAAACCCTCTCCATTTTTTTTAAATCCATGCAAATACTTTAGACATGCAAAGTGAGTAAAACCTGAATCCATTTGTAATAAAACCAATAGCTACATTAAGAAACCATGAAAATCCCTTAGGGTGTCACTCAAGCGCATGCACAATCTGGTCCAAGTTCCTCTATGCACTGTCACCCCTCCTGGGCTGTGCCTGACGTTTCCCAACTTCCTCAACCAGCTGATGCCTTCTCACTTTGCTCCCTCCACCTGAAATGCCTTCCCTCACTTTTCTACCTTGCAAATTCCTCATCATCGTTCAGAACAGCTTCAATGTCTTCTGTTCCAAAGAGCATTCCTTGCCCACACTGTATCCCAGGACACAAACTATGGGAGTAAAACTGGCTTGTTCACATGTGGGCCTCATCCCCCTGGAGGCTGCAAAACTCATCAAAACTCAGAGACAGCAACTGATTAATCTTCACATTTGTCCCACCAAGGATGTGACCTGCTGTGTCAGCAGCCTCTCCCAAGCAACCAAATCTCCAATTTTCCAGCTCCATGTACAATCCTCTCCCTTCATTCTGGGCCTTACGGTTACTTGCTTCAACTAATAGAACCTAGCAAAAAATATCACGCCAGTTGCAGATCTAAATCTTAAGGATACCTGGCAGCTTCCACTTTGGCATTCTTTGGAGCCCTGAGCTGCAATTTGAGATGTCAGGTGACCCTGCCCAGGAGACCATGGGAAGAGGCCACATGAAGATGATCAGATGCTAAGACTGCATGGAAGAGAAGCCAGGGACCCAGGTGACAGCAAGAACCAAGGCTCCAGACATATGCTATTCAAGCCACCCTAGCTGAGGCACCAGACATGCAAATGAAGACCCCAATCTTGAACTTCTCAGACCTAGAAAACAGCACACTGAGCCTCCTTCATGTATTTGGAGTTATTCTAAGCTACTAGACTGTGAAGTCGTTTGTAATGGAGCAAGAGAGAACTATGATCAATGGTAATATACACATGATACAAGAATGGGTGTTCAAGAAGAGTTTAGAAGCAGCCTAATATGCACCAGTCACTCTCACAGGAGCTAGGGCTTGAACAATGAACAAAATTGACAAAGATCTCTACCTTTATTGAACTAACATTCTAGTGGGGAGAGAAGGACAATAAATGCAGTTAAAATAGGCAGCATGGTAGGGAGGGATGGTTTCTGGGGAGAAGCAGCAGGAAAAAGCAATACAGAAGATGGTTAGAGGGGTCACAATTATAAACAGGATAGTCAGGAAGGTTTCAAGGAGACAGGAACAATCTTAAGATGGACAGGATGAGGAAACTAGACAGGTGGGTAACTGGAGAAGACTATTTCAGGCAGGGAAAACAGCATGTGGGGTATGAGCCTGCTGGCATTGTTGGAATAACAGCCACAAGATCAGGAGGCTGGGGGAGAGATCAAGAGAGGGATGGAAGAAGAAGCCTGAATTGTAAGAGATGGAGTGCCGGCATCCCCAAGATCACCCAGGTTCACCAGGGGTTCTCACAGGACTCAGCACATAGTCATTCTCAGAGCTGTGATATATTCCAGTAAAAAGATACAAAGCAAAAATCAAGAAAAAAGACTCATGGGTATAGTCTACAGAAAACTAGGCACAAGCTTTCAATGATCCACTTCCAGTAGACATCCCCACACACACCCCAAGTTTTGACATCATGTGTGAAAGGTCCAACTACCAGAGAGGGTCATTAGACTCGGCATCCGTGGTTCTCACTGGGGGCTGGTCACATAGGGACCCTCTGCCTAGCATGCACAAAAATTCCAGACCTCAGAAAAAACAGGTGGTCAGTATAAACCATATTGTTTGCATAAAGAATAGCCATTTGCATAAGCCATTCTTTTCGGAGAATGGTAGGAACCCTCCACAAATCTAAGTTCCTGGATGTCAGTCAAGAGGCAGCCCTGTAAGTAGCCCTACCGATAGGGGTCACAGGGCTGCTTCACTAACTTTTTTGCACAGACACCCAGATCATGTAGCATCTTATAGGCCATTGGAAAGAGACTGGAGCCAACAGAGGATCTTGAGTAGAAGAATGACATGTCCTGATTACAATTTTAAATGTCATTCTAGCTTTTGTGTCGAGAAAAGACCTTTAGTGGGGGCATGAGGCAGAAAACAGGAAAACTAAAATTCACTGGAAAAAAACAAAAACACCATGAACCCCAGCACGCTAACAGAAAAGTTGGGGAGAAGCAGTTAGGTTCTGAATGTACTGTGAGAGTAGAGTCTGAGTTGCAGATGGATGGCAGGTTACTCACACAAGGAAGAGAGCAGTCAAAAACGGTGACAAGGATTTCTGGCCTGAACAACCAGAAGGGTGAAACTGCCATTTAACGTGATGGGAAGACGGTGCGGGGAGTAGATCTGGAGTATGGCATCAGGAGTTCAGTTTGGGGCTTTGCCAAGTGTAAGATGCCTACCTGACGCCCAAGTAGAGGAGGCAGGGAAGCTGCTACCTACAGTTCAGAGCTCAGAAGAGAGATCTGGGCTGGAGCTAGAAAGAGGATACTTGGGCCCCTAATGCTGGAGGGGCTCATCCAAAAGCATGTAGATCTCTGTGAAAATGCTCAAGCAGACCTCAACTTGCTTTAAAACTAAGCTGGGTTTTGCTCATGTCTAGGTGAAGGATTCAAGATTTTAAAGGCTCTCCCTTCCACCTGTGAATACCAAAAGGTAAATGCAGATCCCTTTCCCCAGGCAGAGTTCTCAACAGGATAGCCATCTGTAAGAATGTCAGCTTAAAGACGGCCTGGGACCTGAGCTTTAGACCAGTTGTTTCCAAAAGCAGCTGAGAGATCTATGACACAGAGTGCCCTGGGAATGGGGATAAATACTTCGTTAACTAAGCCATTTGAACACAGTGCTCCAAACTACAAATCAGGGCTGTGGCTCCCAACATGAAGCAATTAACTCAGCTCGGAGGCTGTCAGCTGCAGCCCAAATCCTGGTCAGCAAACCCTATAAGTAGGACATAGGGGCAGGGGGGAGGGAGGAGCATGGAGATGGGAGCAAGAGAGGTGTGGGGGAGGAGAGACAAAGGTGTGGGGGGGAGGGGGACAGAGAGAAGTACAGGAGGGAAGAGAAAGAGGTATAATGGAAAAGAGAAGGTCCAGGGGCCACAAACTCAAATACCTACAGCAGGCCAAAGAGCAACAACGGCTGACATGGGCCATAAATAAGAAAATAACAAGACTGAAAAGTTAAGTTTGAGGTAGTAACATACTTTTGGTGAGGCAATAATGGAGCACAGAGCAGGATTCCTTCTAAAGAGAAGGGGGAGGTCTCACTTCCAACTGATGGCTGCTACGTGGGAAAGTAAAGCCCAATACTGCCGGAGCTTCTGATTTTTCACCCAGGGAAGATAGAAACCTGGATCTTTGCGTGACATCTCAAAATATTTAAACATGGCAACTAAGTCAAAAAATGTGATACTGTGCAGAATTGAAAAAAACAGGTCTGTGGGTCCTAGCGGGCCCCAGTAGCCCTGTGCCTATAAACTCAGGCTGCTCTGTGCAGGTCAAGTGCAGAACCAAAAGCAAGTTAGCAGCATGTGCCCTGCTGGTGGTGAGTCAGTCCTATCCACACGCTGGGGACAAACATCAAGTCCACGTAGGAGGGGAGAGTACTGAATAGGAAATGAAGCACTCCAGTACATCAGTGCCCAATAAATTGAAAAGCATTTTAGGAATCTACTCTGGTCGTCGTTGATTTTTACAGGAACCTTAAAATCTGGAAACAAGACATCAAAAACTGAAAAAAGTTCAAGAATTCAGGATTTCCAGCCTATTCCTCCAGGCTAGGCCCAAGCACCAGATTCTTGTTACTGTATACATTTTTAGATGCTGACCCCACAATATATCAGAAAATAGAATTATTATTCTTATCTTGCTCAGACTTGGGAAGCTGGTCTCAAGAGTAAAACAAATTATTCAAAATATCTGAACACAGAAGAAATTCCTTTTGGGAAGTTTATCAAATGTTTCTTAACTTGAAAAAAAAAAAAAAAAAGGAGGTATTCTCAGTCAAATCCACAAATCAGCTTAAAATTCCAGCACACCCACTATTCCATGATCTCAATGTTCCTATTATCTCATTGATATCGACTCCTAAACACACTACACATTCTCATTACTAAACAAGTCTTTCCATTATTCACTTCAACCTTATATAGTTTGCATGTGGGTGTATGACAAATATATATATATGGTCAATTTAATAAATTATTTGAACCCTGCTATGAGAATTCATTCATGGTAGGAGAGATGACTGCTAATAACAGGTTGGTCTGGAGAGGTCTAAAGCACAGTACCTGCTATCAAAAGAGTTTAAAATCAAAGGAGTTCAGCCTTACCAAATGATTTAGGTAGTAGATTAGTTCTCAGGCCAACCTGGGCATTAAAATCACCTTTTAAAAACACCTATGCCCAGGCTCCACTCCAAACCCACTGAATTAGAATCTTGGAGAAAGGTACTTAGACGTGTGTATTATTTACAATGTTGAATGATAGATTAGAGGTAACTAATGATCAGCCAGGGTTGAGAGCCCCTGCAGGATATGGCTCAATTACCCATTCACCTGTGACACGTAATTTTGATGATAAATTTAACTAGTTACTCAATGATCTCCACCTTCAACTACTTGAGAAGACAATCTCCTCTCCACTAACTACTTAAGTAAATTGGATTTAGAGCCTGGGACACTGATAAACTACCGGGATCCAAAGACAAGCAACCCCATAATTCTTGCCCCTTAGTCAATTCACCTTCCCTGTCAGCTTCATCGAATGGCAGGGAGGAGAGAGGGGGGCAACAGGAAACTCAAAAGTCCCAGATTTCAGGACAGAATTAAAGCCCTCACTGTCCTCAGCATCTTACCCACTTCTGGCCTTATCTGATGCTGATTCAGCTGGTTCCCCACATTCCACAAATACCAGTCTTCTTTGTTTCTTCTCGGGGGAAGGTAGATACTTCTCTGATGCTGTCCACAAAACCCAGAACGGCCACATGGCTTCACTTACCCTCCAAACTGTAGGTACCTCACCTCTGTCCTCAATCTTGAAATCTGCCTTTCTCCTGTCTAAATTATTCTGGAGAGGTCCTGAAAGAAATGGGCTTAATTTATATTCATGTCCCCACCAATTTCTTTTTTCTTTCTAGCACTCTCTACCTGAATATCTAAGAGATTTTGCCCATTTTTCCATCTGTAATCAGACTAAGGAATGTTTTTTATGCCTGACTTGCAAATCCTTCAATATTAAGCTCAGTAATTAGACTTCTCCCCATTACATGTAGACCTGTACTGTCCAAGATACAATCAAGAGGAACTTGTACACAACTCTGCAAGAAATAAAATTGCCCTCTTTAGGTTGATAGTTGACCACAGCAGTTTATAGATGGAATTGTTTTCTTTTTAAAAAAAACTTTTATAAATAAATAAGATGGGTACATTCCAATACACAATAACCTACTGGGCTGTGCAGTTAGTGACGATGAGTAAGGACCTAGAGACTCCTTCCTGGGGTTACTTCTACCACATGTCAGTCATATCTGTGTCTCTTCCCCCCCCCCTTTCTGTAAAAAGAAAATATTGACCTGTCTCATGAAGTCATTTAACATATGTAAAGTTCCTACAACAGTGCCTGCATAGCATAAGCATAATTCATGTTAGTTATTATGTTTTCATTACTGAGTGCAGGGCTAAAAACCTTGCTGTCCAGGGGAGCAAGCCTTTTACATTTCTTTCTCTGATTTAAAGAAAGTGAATTTGTGACAAGTTGTTTTTCAAATTGAATTTTGACATTTCTGGTCTTTTCCCATTATTTCTAAATTCAATGGATGAACGCATGGAATTTGTCAGATTAATTCTTGACATTTTAGTTCCATTAGGAATATCATTTAATATTAGTTAAGCCTTGTTATGAATACAATGCTATTTAAAATGAAACTATGGGAAAGAGATATTTGGGGAGAGAGAAAATATCACTTGCCACTTATTGAGATTTTAAAAGCCAAAGAAGGGAGGGAGAATTTATAAACTGCAGGTGACCTTTAAATGTCACATGCGCTAATATATAAATGTAAACACAGAAAAATGTAATAACTGGTAATAGTAAACTGATCAATACAATTACATTATAGGTTGTGGTATTAAAAATTATGCTTTCAGTACAGAATATCAATAGCTTTTAAACACCTTTTAAGATCAAATTATAAGTGCACTAAATTTCATCTTAGATCCCTGAACGTCATTTATAAGTATGTAGCTTACTTCTATTACTTGGACAGCTCCACGTACTAACCTTCCAAATATACAAGATGTTAGAGCATAAATTATTTTAAATATTGAGTTAAAAAATAAGTTTATCAGCTCATTAAGATAATTCCTCAGTGACATTTACTTGAATAATTTGTCTACAGTAATGTTGTTACTATTAACCTTAGTTTACTTTCAGAAACTTACTTCCAGAAGTTCAGGAGGATTGATTACCTGGGCAAATATCAGTTTTTAACTGAATTACACAATACAGAACAGCCTACACTACTGAAACAATGGGGAAAAATGGGGTAGATGCTCGTATACTTCAATAGGCCATTTCTATAGTTCTCACACCATGAAAACAAATATTAAGAAAGCCATTGATGTCTAAAGCAAGAGTTTATGACTTGTCCTATATGAAGAGGATTTAGGGCCTGATGTTCCCTCCATCGGAAGACTCAAAGAATTAAAAGGTGCTCTTTGAAGCCTTCATTAAAAGATTTCATTGAAGAAGACACTGAGTCCAAGTATGTTACCCAAACAGCTAATATGAATTCTAGTGTTCAATTCTGAACACGCACTGCACACTTAAAAGTACTAGTCACTTAACTTTTACGTGTTTCTGATTTCAGGGACAGATCTGGGAACAATTTTTATCATTATATCAATAGTCACCCAAGATCCCGACACGGCACACACACTAATAATACTTAGAGAATATGCGGCATTAAACTAAAGACACTCAAAAGGTAGACTGCTTAGTGTAAGCAAACAGCATCCTTCTACGTAAGTTCCTGCCCCAGTCACTGATGGAGAACAGCTCACAAAATTGAAATCCCAAGGGCTCCATCGGTTGTAACTTCCGAGTATGTGTTACTAGCACCAATCAACTGCAAAGAGTTTTAACTCCAAGGAGCATGAGTGGGGCAGGGCCTTAACCGGGATCAAACTTCACACCTGGCTGAGCAGCACCTTCCAGCACTCCCTTGAGAAGCATTCTCTCAAATACCTAAAGCTGTGCCTCTCAAACTTCAATAGGCATTCCAATCACCTGGGAACCTGTTGAAAAGCAGATTCAGAGGCAGTGGGCCTGGAGGA
Organism: Crocuta crocuta; assembly: GCF_008692635.1. Lineage (NCBI taxonomy): Eukaryota > Metazoa > Chordata > Mammalia > Carnivora > Hyaenidae > Crocuta > Crocuta crocuta. The sequence continues at coordinate 1,591,432 of NW_027530981.1, forward strand.
GGGCATCAGATTGGTAGCGAGCCCCCAAGTGCCTCCCATGCAGCGTTTGCTCTCAGCGCCCTTTGAGAAGTAAGGCCCACAAACACCCAGACATCCAGGTCACTTACATTAGCAACAAACAAAAGTTGCAGGCACAGGTAGCGTGGAATAAAGCCTCCTGGGCGCTGTGTACCCTGGGCGTCGCCACCAGGTCCTGGGGCACCTGGCAGGTGTCTTGGCCTTGGTGCCCCCGNCGGGTCTTCAGGTACCGCTGCAGCGCCTGCTGCGTGAGCTCCCGGACGTGCAGCTGGCCCTCCTTGCAGGGCACCACGATGCCGGTTCTGCCGAAGCACACGGTCACTTTCATCTTGGCCCCCGGCGCCCACGCCGGACCCGGCCGAACAGGTGTCCGGCCCCACGGGCGCAGCCCCCACTCTAGGTGTGCGTCCGGCGCAGGCGGGTCCGGAGCCCCGGAGCACCTCTCCCCCGCGCCCCCTCAGGGCCCGGGGTTCGCGGCAGCGCCCCTCCGCCCGGCGCAGGCGACCCCGGGAAGGGCGGCAATCGGGGAAGGGAGCGGCTGCGGGAAGGTCTGCCTCGCAGGTAGCTGGTGCCCGGGGACGCGGCGGCACCGTGGCCGGGCTCCTCCTCCTGCTCCCGCAGCTCCGGCTCCCGCTCGGGCCCGGACAAGGCGGCAGCTCCGAGCCCGCCAAAGCGAAACTGCCGGGCCGGCTCTGGCTCCGGCCCTGGCCCTGCCCCCTGGCCCCGGCCCTGGCGGCGGCGGGGGCGGGGCTGACTCCAGGCCCCGGGCTGGAGGGGGCGGCG
>NW_027530981.1:1592261-1737723 GCF_008692635.1 Crocuta crocuta
GTGCAGCCGGTAACAGGAGCCCCGGAGCCTCTTCCCCTTACTCGATCTCTTCCTGGCTCTGTCCCTCCCGCACACACGCTGAGCTCTGGAGAATTGTAACGGGACCTGAGAGCTACCCACTGGGGACTGAAACTGGATCTCATAAAGCAACCTTGAGGGAATAGCTAGGAGACTGCAGAACTACACCGTTAAAACGTGGGGATTGGAGCGAGATTCAAGGAAAGTCTGGGAGCAGGTGTTTGTCGCCACGCCCACCAAAAACACCCGGAGGAGTGGCAGCTCACAGGTACTGAGCTGCAGGGATGATGGCCCAAGGGCCTGCCAGGAACCTTGTCTTAAGCAGAGCACCCATTCTGTCCTCTGGAGTCCTGAGATGGCTAAACTGACGGGATTCTTGGGGATAACGTGGCAACGGAACCCTTCCTTTTACAGAAGGGGACACAGAATTTCCCCCAAAGGTCACATCCCAGACCCAGATATGATAGCCCATGTTTGTATATATCCTTCTGAAATGTGCCTCCTCTTGTGCATTTGACTAGAAAAACAATTTTAAATACGTTTAGGCTCATGATAACGTGGTGGTGTGTGTCCACCACCAATTGAAGTAGGAGTATCTGAAAAAAATTTTTTCAAAAAAAAAATTTGTGTCACTCTTAGGTGTCATATCAATGAGCTCCTTTGAGTCTAAGGTGTTATTTTTCCAATTTTGGGTATGAAGAATGGTGCTGAGGGAGGTTAAGGAACTGAACCCACCATGAAGTTGGTTATGGTAAGAGAAACTCAGTTCTTCCCTTGCTAAATCTTTGGTCTCCCCAAGCTGTTTTTCCAGCAACCTAGTTCAACCAGCACAATACTCAGGGCTACATCCTGTGTTTTCCTACAGAAAAATTTATTCCTTTGTCAAGACACATTTAGGAGCACATGGATGGCTCATTCGGTTAAGCATCTGATTCTTGATCTCCACTCAGGTCGGCCTCAAGGTTTGTGAGTTTCAGCCCCGCTTCTGGTTCTGCACTGACGGCACAGAGTCTGCTTGGGATGCTGTCTCTCCCTCTCTCTGCCTCTCCCCCATTTGCGCTCGCTCGCTTTCTCGCTCTCTCTCTCAAAATAAATAAACTTAAATGAAAGGCATGTTTAAATTGAACTTGATTGCCTAGGACAGCATGATAATGTATAGGAGATTAATGGGCTTATGAGTTTTGGAAATTTTTAAATTTTATAACTCATTCACACATGTAATAAATATATATATTGGATTTCTTCTATGTATACAAGACTTTATATAAGTAAGTTTAGTGACATCAAACAGGATCACACAGACCATTTCGATTTGAAAAATATATATTAGTATAATTTGATAGCAAATGCAATACAAACTAATTTAAATAAACTAAAGACACAGTCAAATTCCTCATTCTTTTTCTCATAAAATCCGAAGATCCAGAGAACACTCCTCCGAGGCAAGATTGAATCTAGAGACTCAAACACTGTCCTCAGGGGCCGTCTTTCTAGAGCTATTGACCCTGTGTTCCTCAGTGTTGTTCCAATTCTCAGTCAGGATTTCCCCAGAGGAGGCAAAGATGGCCACTCCCAGTGTTCCAGATTTACAGAGCCCTAAAGACAGCCATCTCAGACATCACTAAGCCTTTTCTGTTGAGGGCTTGCATATCATAGCTTGAGTCACATACCTTCCCTCTGGCGAGATGATTGACCACACCTGCTTCACCTGCCACTAAATCAAGTGACCTGAAACCCGGAGGGTGAATACCCAGAAGATGGGACAACAAAATACATTGAACCACCACAAAATATAAAACTGCTTTCCAACCCTCCGGGAGCTTATAGATAGATAGCTAGGGGAACAAGTCCTACAGATGTGAACTCTTCAACAGAAACTATAAAACAACAGTAAATTTGATAATTCTACTGAACGTTATTGATTTATATGTATGCGAGGCCCTGTTTAAAGTGACTATAAAATAGAAATAAAAATAGAGATATATTACATAAGAATATAGATACCTATGTATCATATATTATGTAACTGTACCTTACTTTCCTTTGCAATAATCTTACAGGACAGGCTGTGTTACTCTCCTTTTAAAGATGAAACCGAGGCACCTGAGTGGCTCAATGGGTTAAGCATCCAACTTCGGCTCAGGTCATGATCTCACAGTTAGTGGGTTCAAGCCCCACATCGGGCTCTGTGCTGACAGCTAGCTCAGAGCCTGGAGGCTGTTTCGGATTCTGTGTCTCTCTCTCTCTCTCTGATCCTCCCCTGCTAATACTCTCTCTTTCTCTCAGAAATAAATAAAAAACATTAAAAATAAATAAAAATAAAGATGAAACTGAGGTTACGGGAGGTAAGATCACATTCTTAGCAAGTAGCAGAGGCTGAATTAGAACCCAGGCTCCAGAGTCTTGCTAGTAACTGCTATGCTGATCCTATGTGGTAAGTACAAAATCGGTAGAGCCCAGAAACAAATATTAATGCTATTCATTACTTTTAATGTTTTGTATCTTAGGGACACGTAGAATTATACAGAGCAAAGATTTTTAGCGGATGAAATGATCATTCTATATCTTCATGTTTTGTTTTGTTTTTTTCTTCTCACTTGCTCCAGACTCTTACTCTTCTGCTCAGCTAATGAAGAACTCTTGCTCTTCTCCACACTGCAGACTTCCTCTGGGCCCAGGTTTAGTCTCTCTCCAATCTCCAGAGCCCCCAGAGTCTTGGCTCTGAGAAGCCCCAGGTTAACCAGGAAGAACACACAGGCTGTCCATGTTCCACTTGCAGAAGGACTGGAGTCAGCTCCTGTGACACGGAGCAGAGGCTTTGTGTTGTAAGATGAAGGAAGCGATGAAGCTAGCCGCACATATGAACAATGCCTTGTGCAATCCTGCACACCATGGAGTGAACTTTAATGACCCCAAGCTAGTAATTAGAAAAGGAGTTTAGCATCTATTAATTCATGTTTATTAAATAGCCAGATTTAATTTGTTCTTCAGTCTTATCACAGCATACATAGAAGCAATTTACCATATATTAAGCGATCTAAAAGAACATAGTTACAACACAGATATTCATGCCCAGCAAATTCCTAAATCAATATTTCATGCCCCATGGGACTCCTGGACAGAAGAAATAAATAATTTGCCTTGATTGAGTAACACTAGAGGATTCTAGGCCTGGGTTCCATTTTCTTGTTTTGCCTGTTGGATGGATAAATATTGCCTGTGGTGTGATATTTTCCCATTTGTTATCCAACAGCTTAGCAGGCTGTGGAGTAGCCAGTGAAAATGTTATGCAGAGAACAATAGTACTAACAAATATTACTAAACTTCTCTGCCTTATGAAAAGTATGACTAAAATGTCAGGTACTATTAGGCATATACTGAATAAAAAATGGTAATTTTTATATATAGTTGACCAGGCATCCACTCTAATGTTTAGCACCATTAAAACAGAAATGATTTCTCCTTTCAAGGAATTTTCTATAACAAGCAGTGTTTATCTCCAATTCAATAAATGTAAATGTGGGGGGGTTTTCTTTTCCATGATAATCTTCTTTCTAAGACCTTTGGAACAAGTAGTACAAAACAATATGTTCTTTGCTTCCTTGTGAAAGCAGGTGCCAGAGTGATATCATAAAGGAAGAAAAATGGGTATAATTCTTCATTCTTTCCTTCTGTGTTTAAAAGCAAAGAGGTTGGGCTATTGCTTAACTTGGCAAGAATGGGGTTTTTTTTTAATGTTTATTTATTTTTGAGAAGCAGTGAGAGACAGAGCACAAGGAAGGGAGGGGAATAGAGAGAGGGAGACACAGAATCTGAAGCAGGCTCCAGGTGCTGAGCTGTCAGCACAGAGCCCGAAGCAGGGCTTGAACCCAAAGACCATGAGATCATGTCCTAAGCCTAAGTCGGACATTCAACTGACTGAGCCACCAAGGCGCCACAAGAATGGGTTTTTCTTAAAAGATGTTTGTCTCTAAGTGCCTAATGGGACTCGTTTGTCATTTGTTGCCTGTTTCTTTGTTGACTTTTTATGTAGGTCTCCTGAAAACAGAAATAACAATGCTATACACCCTGAAGGGAGTATCCTGGGCTTTCAGATTTTTGAAATGTCCTTATTTATACCTTTTCTATAAGTAACACTCATAAGTCTCCTCAATAATACAGCTAGACCTCTCCTCCTTATACTGAATTCCACTCAATAGACAGCAATGTACTTCCTTGATTTATGTTTTCCTGAAAACAAAAACAAAAACAAAAAACAAACAAAAAATGCCTGAACCATGAAGTGATTGTATCTCTAAAAAAAATTTTTTTAATTAAAAAAAACAACCAAGGGCCTCCTGGGTGGCTTAGTCGGTTAAGCGTCCGACTTTCGCTCAGGTCATGACCTCGCGGTTCGTGGGTTCAAGCCCCGCGTCGGGCTCTGTGCTGACTGCCAGCTCAGAGCCTGGAGCCTGTTTCAGTCTGTGACTCCCTCTCTCTCTGACCCTCCCCTGCTCACGCTGTCTCTCTCTCTCTCTCCTAGAAATAAATAAAACATTAAAAAAAAAAAATCAAGGAAATTCTTCAACTGATGTTCCAGTAAGTGTTGGTCATGGGGCACCTGGGTGGCTCAGTTGGTTAAGCACCCAACTCTTGGTTTTGGCTCAGGTCATGATCTCATAGTTGGTGAAGTCAAGGCCTGCAGTGGGCTCTCTGCTGCTGCTGCAGAGCCTGCTTGGGATTCTCTCTCTTTTTCTCCCTCTCTCTCTGACCCTCCCATGTCTCTCTCTTTTTTCAAAATAAATAAATTTTTTTAAATCGTAAGAAATAAAAGAGTTGATCATTAGTTCCTTGTTTGTCCTCATTGTGTGACCTCCTCGCAGAGCACATCAGGACCCACAAATCCTGACCACTAGGAAGAGGTCCTACCCAGAGTAGCAAGCTCCAGATCTTCTCACCACTAGGCTTTAGTGACTGTTAAAAAGGAGGCGTTGGTGATGATCAGAGATGCTCTTCAACATGCTCAGTTATCCAGCAATAGCTACTGAGGTGAGGTTGCAATCAAGGCTTCTCTTTTCAGAGTCCTCACTCATCCTGAGGCCTCCTTCTGTGCACCTTTTAGCTTTTAGTTGAAGAAGTGAGTCGGTATTTATGTAATTGACTGGAGATAGAGAAAGAACTGAGATTTAACACCAGATGTTTCAGTGTGTAAAAGGATTACAGGCAGAACAAGTAGACTGGAGCGACACAGACTGGGTTCCAAGCACTCAGCCACTTGTTGGCTAATGCACTGCTAGGCAGGCTTCACTGTGTTTCTTCACCAAATGGGATAATGACATACATAAGGCATCCAGAACATAGTAGGCAAAATGTATTCCCCTCCGCCGCCTTTGATTCTATCTACTAGCATTTCTAAATGCCACTTCTTTTCACTGCGTCTATAGCTACTTCCAGAAAGAAACATATCAAATGATACTTAGAGTCACATATCATCATTCTCATCAAAATTTCTGGAAACCCAAGGGTAACTTGCTCTGTAATGAAGGTTTCACACTCAACAGCAAAATAATAAGATTTCTGTCATGTTTCACAATCTCCATATTATTTAATGCGATGCTTACAACATAATCCTGGGACATAGTAGTCTAGTACATGAGAGTCACAGAATTCCAGAGCTGAAAGCAGCCTTGGAGATTATTTGTATAATCTCTTCATTTCATAGATGAGGAAACTAAGGGCAGGAAAGGTCAGGTGACCAGCCAAAATCAGTACCCAGGTCCTTCGAGTCATACTCCAATGCTTTCTTCACTTTCCTGTCTGCCTGCTAATAATAGAATTTAAAACAACAGATATTTGGGGTGCCTGGGTGACTCAGTTGGTTAAGGGTCCAACTTCAGTTTGAGTCATGATCTTGCGTTTCAAGAGTTCAAACCATCCATTGGGCTCTATCCTGACAGCTCAGAGCCTGGACCTTGCTTCGAATTGTGTGTGTATCTCTCTCTCTGTCCCTCCCCCACTCATGCTCTCTCTCTCTCTCTCTCTCTCAAAAATAAATAAACATTTAAAATTTTAAAAATAAAAAAATAGATATTTGACCAACATTGACTCAAGACTTTGAATTCTCACTGGGCCAGGAGGGAATGGTAAGGAGCTCACTCTTCTGTTTCTACAGTTTCAGTTTAACTTAAGACTCTGAACCCTTGTTCAGAACACTTGGGGGGCTCAGTCAGTTAAGCGTCTGACTTCAGCTCAGATCATGATCGCATGGTTTGTGAGTTTGAGCCCTGTGTCAGGCTCTGGTCTGACAGCTCAGAGCCTGGAGCCTGCTTTGAATTCTGTGTTTCCCTCTCTCTCTGCTCCTCCCCCACTCATGCTCTGTCTCTCAAAAATGAATAAACATTAAAAAAAAATTTTTTTTAATGTTTTATTTATTTCTAGGAGAGACAGTGTGAGCTTATTTCTGGGAGAGACAGTGTGAGCAGGGGAGGGTCAGAGAGAGAGGGAGTCACAGACTGAAACAGGCTCCAGGCTCTGAGCTGGCAGTTTGAAACAGGCTCCAGGCTCTGAGCTGGCAGTTTGAAACAGGCTCCAAGCTCTTAGCTGGCAGTGAGCACAGAGCCTGACCCGGGGCCCGAACCCACGAAGTGCGAGATCATGACCTAAGCAAAAGTCGGACGCTTAACCGACTAAGCCACCCAGGTGCCCCAAACATTAAAAATTTTTAAAAAGATTCTGAACCCTTGTTCTTGCCATGATTGTAAATCTCAAAAAGATTTGCTGAATGTTAAGATGACAATTTCAGAAAATAGAAAAACATCAAAGGATTTGAAGTCAGACAGTGACACGATCAGGTTGGTGCTCAGTTGAATACAGAGGACCTATGAGACAGATAAAAGCCCTGCTTAGTTCACTCATTCCTTCACTTCTTTATGTAGCAATATTTACTCAATACCTATAATCTGTTGAGCACAAAGTGATCACAAAGCTTAGACTCTGGTGAGGAAGACTCATGACAAATGACTAACCAAATAAAATATTTACAGACTGTGAAAAGATGTGATGAAGAGGCTGAAGAGTAGACTGTGTGATACAGAATAAATGGGTAAGATTCAACCTGTTTGTACTAGAGGAACAAGAGAAAAGAATAACTTTGTGGAGAACCCAGAGAATAAGGAGCCGGGGATGAGGTTGAAGAGATTGTTATAACAATGGCCCCCAAATGACTAAGGCAATTTAGATGATGAGGATGGGCAGACTGGAGTGATCTTTTAGGATCTGTCACAGATAAAAGGTGGCAAGGTTTCAGGAGCAATCAGGAAAGACTAGTTTCTAGTTAGGAGGTGGCATTATTAATTAAAGATAGAGAATCTTGGAAGGGCAAGGACGTGCTGAGGATCGTAGGGAAAGAATAGTAAGTTCAGTTTGGGACATGTTGTTGTTAATGTGTCTGAAGGGAACCTGGTAGAAGTGTTTGGTCAGCCAGAAACACAAGGTTGGCAGCTCAGGAGTCTGAAGACTAGATATTTAGATTCATATTTAGAGCCATAAATTTGGAGTTAAACTCCTCAGAATGGAGGAGATCAGCCAGAGAAAGGATTTGGAATGAAAAGGCAACAGGCCTTAGACTAGACTCCTGCAGATTGCCAGTATTTAAGAAGAGAGAGATCCAGAAGACATATGCACGTGTATGGGGATGCATTATTAATTACAAGTTATTGTTCTTTTTTTAAGTTTATTTATTTATTTTGATACAGAGAGAGAGAAGAGAGAGAGAGAGAAAGAATGCATGAGAGAGCAGGGAAGGGACAGAGAGAGAGGAAAAAAGAGAATCCCAAGAAGGTTCCATGCTGTCAGTACAGAGCCCGACATGGGACTGACCCCACAAACCATGAGACCATGACCTGAACCAAGATCAAGAGTCAGACACTTAACCAAGTGAGCCACCCAAGCGCCCACAAGTTATTGTTCTTATTCTATATAAGGTGCTGTCAGTTTCAAAGATATGATAAGAAAGGATGGTACTGTACTAGTGAAGCCATAATGGTAGAGAACAGGAAATTTAATGTTAAGAATGGGAAGCAAGATAGTTTGACTGGAACAGATAGGCTTCAGTAGAGCATAACATACGCTATAAGCTGATAAAGATATGGGAAGAAGGAAATGAGTGGGGGAAATGATTGAAGGAGAGCTTTGAGAACTAGCCTGAAAAGTTTGGATCTGTTTCACCAAAGAAATACCCTACAGGTGCTTGAGCAGAGGAATAGTATGCATAAAATGGCATGTAATAGTCATGATCCTGACATCTTCATGTATAAAGAATCAGGGTAGAAAGTGGCTGAAGGTTGGGAAAGATCAAACAGAAGGATGTTGGAATAAATCACACAAAACTAAACACAAGTATGTTAAATGTAAATTTATCATATGTGTAGTTGTAGAATATTTCCACCTGTACATGTATTTATCCAAAGTAATAGACTATGTGATTGTTTAATGTCCAGTCCTATGATTATACTATTCCATGCATGGGAAGTGGGGGAGTTTCTGCAGGATTCAGGGTCCAGTCAGACAAATGGAACACACACCGTATCTCAAATAAAGGGCATCAAATATAAGAATTAATTACACTGTTGATGGAGGAGCTGAACAGCCAAACAGGAAATAGCAAGGCAATTCAAAGATTAGCCATAGCATGAAGGTGCTTCCTTCTCTAGGATTCACTGGATTCTGGGAGGAGGGAGTGTTAGCAGGACCCAGAAGCTGGGCAGCCTGGCACAAGCTAGAACCTCAGTGGAGACTGCCTGGCAACAGCTGGGAGGATAGGAAGAGGAACTTTCCAGAAGAGACCTGGAACTAGAAGGAGTTACCGCCCTGAAAACACAGTCATAGAAGGGGGAGGGTAGGGCAGAGGGATGGAGAAAAAGAGAGAGGAAGGGAAAAGTGGGGAGGGAGGGTAGAAGGGGGAAGGAGGAAGAGGAGGAAGGAAGAGAGAGAAGAAGGGATAACCATACCCTTGGACTCTTTCTCCTGCCTTCCATGCTTTTACCCATGTCTCACACTCGCTGATCTATCTAGAAGGCAGTGAGCAAGAAGGGCAGGGAGATGTTTGGGACTGGCTCAGAAGGTCTTTCCTGGCAGGTTTCTATCACAATTCATAAATAGAGATTTTAATTCTCATTAACATTTTAGATTTAGAAAATATTTCCAATTCAATTTGGTATATTTGTGAAAATAATCTTTTCTCCCACCCTAGACTAAATTCATGCTTTTCTCCAGAGAAAGTGCTTCTACATTTTAACAGTGAAATAGCAGCTTTTCTCTGATTGCCAGATAACTATTAATTTTCATCAATTGAGGAATAAAAAAATTCCTACCCTTACTCAGTCATCAAACTCAAATTAATAGTTTTGTTTAGCTGTGATTACACAGTCCTACAAGCAGCAAATCCCAAAATGCCATGAATATTGAATGTTGAATATGTCTAACTACAACGCTATCTGATAATATTTCATTTATTTTCCATGCCATAATTTAGACACTGATCCATGGATTTATGATGGAAACTTTGAAGACTTTCCATGTTTAAAGTTGTGGTTGTATTGTATAAAACTATTTGTAAAATCCTTTAATACTTTACCACATGTGTACATGCATAATAAGTGTGATTTTTATTTCAACACTATCAGGAAAATTTGATTTACTTAGTATTTGTCCGTCAAGAGTGCATATTCTTATTAGTACATATTTGTTACAACTTTTTGCAATTATCTTCAAGCTCATTTTTATATAACCAGAATGTAAATACAATAAAGAATATACATAGGTTATATATGGGCTGCCACATATCTCATAAGACCTAAAAGGGGTAACTTCGCAGCAAATAAGAACTATCAATTTGCCAAGTACAAAATATGTTTTTGGTACCTGATACCCCCAAATGGGAGTGTAACTGGTGAGTAGCACATGCTAGTGATGACTTCTACCAAACCCAGTGAGCTTTCTCTAGCTGCAAATTCCTTATTGTGGACCTCTACTCAAAACAACAATGCGAAGCTCTTTGAAGGACTAGGATTACTGCTGATTAGTCCAAGAGTGGCCCCTGATTCCATGACAGCCATCCCAAAGCCAAGTGATGACCCAAGACATGACCTGATGTTAAGAGCTATACCTGATAATTGATGATCAGCTAAACTGATCAAGTAGTAGTAGTAGGCTGGAGATCAGAGAGGCTTGGTTACTTGTTAGTGAAAGAACTAAAAGGCCAATTCAATTCTCGAGACCCCAGGGATCCTAGAAAAAGAAGAAAGTTCTTTTGGAGCTGCCTCAGCTCTCAGTGAGCCTCCCAGCACCAACCTGAAGGCATTGTCACAGCAACTGCCGTTCTTTACCAAATTCTGTTTTTCATTACATTATTTTGAGTGAGACCAATCCATAAACTTAAAATAACTATCTCTAGCAAAGAACACAGTACTAGTAAATTAAAAAAGAAGTTCATGAACAGTAAGTTAATGAACAATAGGCAATAGACCCAAGGGGTTTGCAATCTATCGTTGCCAGTATGAACCCAGGGCCTGATAACAATGAACTAGATGACAACTGGAATAAGTAGTCCATGGATACTTGAATAAAATTTCTTGAGGAAAAGAAGTTGAACACTGGCTTTTAAGAGTTAGTAATGATGTCAAGAGTGGGGAAAAGCCAGACCAAGAGTCAAGCTATGTTACTTTTCTGCATTCTGGAATAGAGGCATGGATGTTTCCCTCTAAGGTCCTAAATAACTGCATTTGAAAGTTGTACTATGGCTGACACATACAGAAGCAATAAAACTCCATTCTTAAGAAACAACATGGTTAGGAGGAACTCCTTGGAAGAGCATTTGAACCCACCTATAGTAATAAATATGCTGTGATGTATCACACGGGTCCACCTTGAAGACTGAACACTCATTCTCCTGGTGCCAGAACTGTTAGCAACTGAGTCTCAGCGGTAATGCTGTCTAGGAATCTTCCCCAGTGGAATAGGGCCCCCCTGCCTGAAATCATACCTTATCCACAGGGCAGCCCACATGCCTACATACATTGAGTGATCTATTGGAGCAGGGGGTATAAAGGCCCAGGTCCCTTGCCTTAAGACTGGTCAACTCTAAATGGACTGGTCAACTCTGAATGGCCTTCTCAGTTACAGTGGACCTTCACTGAAAATGCATCTCCATTTAGTTCCTTTCTCTACACAATCCTATATCACTGACTTCTGCACAAGAATTATTTTGAGCATACTCCCCAATAAACTTGTACATATGAGTCTCTGAACCATTCATTCAATGATTTTGACATTCATATATCCAACCTAAGACATGATATAATAAAAAAATAAAAAATAGAAAAAAACTCTGCTATGCACGTAAATGAGGGCTTAGGTAATAACTAATTAACCAACTTAACGAAAAATATAAATGGCTAAATAGATGAAAGAATGTATTGTAAATGCTTCCAGTTGTTTAAAAAAAAACAAAACCCAAAGGACAGACTAGCAGAGAGTAGAGCCAAAGACGTTTTGTTTATGATTATTCAGTAGTGGCAGCTCACAATTGGCCCAGATACAATGGTCTAAATTTCCATTATCTGAATGCCTTTGGGCAGGGCTCCTAGAGGCATAGAATTGTCAGTCTGAACTTCTAGCATCTGGGGAAGGCAGTCACTGCAAGAAAAACACACCTCTGATGTCTCATATTCTATCCAAAAGCATAATGTGAATTTTGCATTAGACCCCATAGTACATCCATATTGTCTTAACAAAAAAATATGCTTTGGATTACTTTCTGTCAGGAAAAACAGTTTCTCCCCATCTCTTTGGTTAAAGAAGAAGTTGCTATTTCAATTGGTCTTTCAGCTTCATCCAGACAATTTCTCATCTCTGCCTTAGGTTTATAATGTTTGGTGAAGTCAGGAATCTAAATATGCTTATAAAAAGGATAATGGATTCTTTACCACTTTATGAGCTAGACCAGAATAATCATCGAGAAAACACCCATTCAGTTGTTCAGCAAATATTTATCAAGTGACTACTATAGATCAGGTTCTTAAGTTTTAGCATTCATAGTGTGCTATAGACTGAATCTTTGTGTCCCCTCCAAATTCATATATTGAAATCCTAATTCCCAGTATGATGGTATTTGGAAGTGATGCTTTTGGGGGGTAATTAGATGATGAGAGTGGAGCCCTCATGAATAGAATTATTGCCCCTATAAAAGAAACCCTAGAAAGCTCAGTCACCTTTCAACCAGGTGAAGACAGGATGAGAAGATGGTCATCTATGAACTAAGAAGCAGACTCTTACAGGCATCGAATCTGCTAGCACCTAGATCTTGAACTTCAGCCTCTAGCACTATGAGGAGTAAATTTCTGTTGTTTCTAAGTGACTCAGTCAATGGTATTCTAACAGCCCAAATAAACTAAGATATGGTGATAAACGTGAGATATAATACCTCTGCTCTCCTGGAGGTTACATTTTATTGAGAAAAACACTGAGACCAGCAGAATGTGGCCAAGAGGGAAATTAGTGAATATGTTCATTCCAGGACTGGTGAAAATTTCAATAATGTCTTCCTCCTGTGAGATTGGGTCACTTCTGACATGTAATGGCTGATAAATGATGTTGATCTACTCACTAGTTTCATGTGTGCCTTAGAAAAATGCTCAAAGGATATTTTAAGTGATGAAAAATGGCTGCTAAGTGATTTGTTTATTTTATTTCTAAATCTATAATTTTCATCAAATCTAAGAACTAAAAGTGGTGATCCACATAATCAACTTTCTTTAGCCAACTCTCAAACTTTGCTTTTGTTACAACCGTTTTGTCATGTGCAATGAAAGTTTCCACAGTTTTGCCTTGTAGATATTGATTGTAAGAACCCTTAAAATTAAAAAAATAAAATCTGCCCAACAAACCAAATTTTTGAGCAACTCCTTAACTTACGGTTAAGGTGAGCAATGAATTCATTCTCCTTTTCTCTAAGATTTTACCCCTAATCCCAAGATCTTCTCTCTCTCTTTCTCTCTCTCTCTCTCTCATTCTCCACTTACTCCTTCTCTCTCTTGAGACAGAATTCTCTCAAATTCAATCTTGAGGAAATCAGCCCTGTACCTTTTCCTGCCCAATCAATGTGCATCTGGGTAGTTGACTAAGTTTTCAAAATTATTTCTCATTTTATTACAAACGACCTCAACAAAAACCACTGAGTTTGGGCATTTTTAGTTTTAATCGCTAAGGGTTCTAGAAGGCCCACTTAAATTGGGTTAAGTAATGAGACTTTAATAGAGGAATAGTAAAAGCTAGGCTTCAGTAGGCAGAGAGACAATTAGAACTTGAGATCCCTGGGTGGGGAAAAACAAATATTTTGGAACAATGCTGGGTGTGTCTGACTGTAGCAAACCGCCTCAGGCTTAAGGTTCCTCTTAAGAATGTAACAGACACCACGTACTACTCCTCAGGTTTCCCTTAGGAATTTGACAAAACACCTAACAATAAGTAGTAGACCATAAAACAGTAGAGTTATCAAGCCAATAGGGGCGGGACCTGAGAAACAACAGGGGGGAAGGGAGGGGGAGGGCGGCCAGAACCTTCTAAAACAGAGACTCTTGCCTATAGTCACAGACATTCACTTTCGAATGCCCCCTCTCTGTAAAGAGAGCTTTCCTACTATTCTTCCTTTCTGATCTTATACTCTAGTGAACTTTCACCTGCTGCGCATTTTGTGTCCACCTCTTCATTCTTTGAAGTGGTGAGACAATAAATCCCGGGTATTGTGGTAAAAAATCCTGCAACAGAATCACTTTACAGGTGTAGGCGGCTTTAGGTAAACCAACTTTGGAAAGAGAATATTTCAGAGTTAGCCAAATGGGGACATATCACCACTCCCATGCAGAGTGATATGGAAAGGGCCATTTAACATGAACGTTGGCCTATGCAGACATGTGACAGGACCGGAACTGGGGGAATAAATAAGGCAATACAGCAAAGTACCTCAGAACTTAGTTTATCTAAGCAAATCAACTCAAAAAGGGTGAGGCTAGAGTCAGTAAAAGCTAAACCAGAATTGTTAAATTGTGAAGGGTAGGCTAATGAGTTTCCAGATTAAATTCCAATCAAGAGATTAGAGAATGGCTGAAGTCAAAGCCCAGTAATTAGCATGTTTAAAACTGTGACAAAGACAACAACATTAACATATCTAAGAGAAAAATGTGTTACCAGAAAACTCTTTTAATGGCCCCTTGAGGAAAAGAGGAGGGACTAAGAACTTGGCCTGTCAACCCAGAACACACACACAGGACAGAGAAAAAAGCACCCTCGCCAGGAGATTCCAGTTGTCTCTTTAGCTGGTGTTTCTCTCAGTAGGGGAAAAGTATATTTCAAGCACTCTTAGCTGAAGAACCCTTCATTAAGAAAACCTAATTCCCATTTGTTTGTACTTAATATTCACCAAGCAATCTCAACTGTAGGTTACAGTTCCATCTGTTTGCCTCAGGGAGAAAATGTGAGATCCAAACACCACTTCACGAGTGTCTAATCTAAGTGTCATCCTGAATCCTGGTGCATCAGTTAAGGGCACAGGCGACTGAACCAGATGCCTGGGTCCCAATCTGGGCTCTGTTACTTACTATCTGGGATCTTGGGCAAGTTACTCAACCTTTCTATGTCTTAGTTTCTTTGTCATAAAGGGAATTAATAACAGAACCTATGCTCCTTATAGAATTGACATGAGATGGAACACTTTAGAGCAGTATTTGGTTGTTGGGGTTTTTTTTTAATTTAAACTACAATTTTTGTGAATTCAGTTGGTTTGAGTCAGTTCCCCAACACTTCATTATCTGGGAGCTCTGAAAAGGCTCTATAGCTAGACGTACAGGCTACGAACCTGGCCTGTAACTCTCCAAAGATAGAATCCCTGGAAATCGCCTCCAGACAGCACCACCTTTCTACTGTGTGGGGGGAAAGAAAGGGACAGGGGCAGGTGGGAGGTGCTTACCTATGTTGGATTCCAATATATTTCTGACCACAAAAACATTTCTCACCATAACTTCCTGTCTGGAGGCAATAAGGGAATTTGTTCTGGCTGTGGGGCTGCTTCCCAGTCTCTTTACTTGCCTCTTCCCCCTGACTTTTATCTTGGGAGGAAAGATCCAGACTCATATGAGGTAGAGCTGAAAGTCCTTGGGAAAATACACTGTGCACAGGTAAGTTTTTATTGCTCAAATCACTTTGCCCAAGGACTCAGGCTCAAAGGCTAAAGTCCAGCTTTGGAGGCAGTTCATTGGGGGAGGCGTGTCTGTCATCGTGCTTCATCTGCTAGAGGCAAGAAGGAGTCAATACACAGTTTGCCAACCCAAAGGTGGGAGCAGGGAAGCATAACACCAGAGCAGAATGTCAAAGTCTGGTTCAGAAAGTAAAAGTGATACTGTCTAAGAACAAGGGTTAGATATCTGATCAGTACAGCAGGAGACACCTGATTTGGGCAGGAGTGAGGAGCAGAGGCTAAGGGTTACTTTTAAAGCAAAATCACATAGCACTACAGAAATGACCAGATACTCTGCAGTGTTTGCGTTCTGAGTCCAAACAAATTCTTGCAAATTTTGAAAAGGTAATCATGCTGCATCCATGAATGCATCTGCACATCCATAAGTCTTATAAATGAACTCTTCTGAGTTAGAACTGAGGCACTCTTCAAATTTCCCACTAGCAGCTGTAAAACTACCAATAAAGTTTGTATCTGAGAAACTATAAGCTCAGCTTCTTCCACATGCTCTGTCTACACTGCCTGAACTCCAACTTGATGAATGCCATCACTTTTCTTGAAAAAGTCTCCAACCAAATCACTCTTAACTCAGACTCAGCTCTCATTGCTTCTCCCAGACAACGATCCTGCTATTGAGCAACTGCATCTGCTTTGTGAACACAAGCCATCTGCTTCTGCCCCCACTCTGTGCTCCTGCAGCTGTGGTAAACTCACCTTAAACGTGGCACCAGCCAGGGGCCTGCCAGGAGACAGATGGTACACTCATAGGGTTAATTGAAAAGAGTTTAATGTAGGGCAACTTGCAGATGTGGGCAGGGTGAAGGGAGCCGACAGGGAAGAGTGTTGAGAGGTTTAGGAAGCAAGAAGCCTACTGGCTGGAGGCCTGAAAATGCATGAGGACAGGGTTGTTCCCAGCTTCTAGAGAGAGCCATAGCTGTGAGAAACAGTTGCCTGACGGGATCTGTGGCCGCAAGTGATACCGCCCAATATGCATGTTTCGAAAGATGCAAAATGTACCAGACATCTGTGAGAACAGATAGCCCAGTCTCTGTTCTTCTATTTTCCATTTGCCAGAGACTCTTATTGATTCAATCCAACTTGAAAACATGGGAAAGCCTGAGAGATGCAGAGCCCATGAAGTCACTTGCTCTGGAGGTGGGAGTGGAGCTGGCAAAGGACTTAGGAAAGTAAACAGAGAACCATTGGCACAATCTATTTTTTTTTAAATGATATTTACTGGTTGTCTTTATCTTGGTTATAAAAGTAATATATGTTCACATGGAACAGCTTTCAAACACAAGAGAAGCATATGTAAGAAAATAAGAATAACCCATACTTCTATTACTCAAAGCCAACCACAAGTAACGTGATATCTCTATTGTTTGGGTTTGACTTATTTTATATTTAATAAGATATCATGAGCATTTTGCTATGTCACTAAATATTATTTTAAAAACTATTTTTTAGTGGCTGCATAGATTTCCATCTTTTGGGTTCACCAAGATCTATTTACCCATTCTGTTAATGTTAGCATTTAGATTATTCCTTTTTTTTTCTATCATACATATTACTGAAGCAACTACCCTCGTCTGTCAATCTGATTATTTTCTTAGAAGAAAGTGTTAGGAGTGGAATTACTGAGGATCACATTTTATAAGCATTTCAGGACTCTTTATGTATATTGCCAAATTACACTCTGCCAGGAGTATATAGGAGTGCCCATCTCCCAAGCCCTCAGCAACCTGAGAATCAGTCTCGCATTTAATTTTGCTTGATCTAGTCAGGTAGCTTAAAGGTAATAACCTACACAATAGTAGACATATAAATTATGTGGCAGAGCAGGCCAGAGGAAGAAACATTGACTATGAAAGAGAGTATGGAGAGGAGGCAAGAACACACATGATTTCAGGTCATATCTCTAGGAGCCGGCATGCCATCTAGCACACAGAAAGCACAAAGAACATGCTCATTAAGATGCCTAAACAAAGAAATTCAAAGTTTCTAGCTTATACACTGCCTGGTGGCGATGCTCTAAACAGAGAGGAAAACAACAGTGTGCCCTGCACCACCTTGTAAACAAAGCCAGCCCTCCTAGTGCTGCAAGCACAAGTGAGCTTGCGGCCATGCTGGGTGACAGTGCAGCTTATGCAAGGCCACCCTTGAATGCCTTCCCCCTGTTTTAGGTCCCTTGGTCCCCAGTCTGTTGCTCTTTAGCTCCTCGTTTCTGCGTTTGGACTCCCACCGTGTTTGGATCATGAGTTTAGACAACCCCTTTGGGTTCAACATTGAGTTAATGCCATAGTGTGGCTGGCCAAAACTACCTGAGTTCAAATCTCAGCTCTGTCACTTAGTAGTTGTATGATCTTAGACCAGCTATTTATAGGCCTTAGGCTTCAATGTCCTCTTATGTAAATGGATCTAATGACAGTATCCATAGGGCTATAACAAATTACCGCAAACTTTGTGGCTTAAAACAACACAGATTTAGGGGCGCTTGGGTGGCTCAGTTGGTTAAGCATCCAGCTTCAGCTCGGGTCATAATCTTGTAGTTCATGGGTTTGAGCCCCATGTTGGGCTCTGTGCTGACAGCTTAGAGCCTGGAGCCTGCTTGGAATCTGTGTCTAGCCCTCCCCTGCTCATGCTCTGTGTCTTTCTAGCTCTTAAAATTAAATAAAGGTTAAACAAATTTTTTAAAAACCACAGATTTATTATTCTACAGTCTGAGGGTCAAAGGTCTGAAATCATTCCTCACAACTAAATGCAAGGTACTGGCTGGGCTCGAGATTCTGGAAATGCTAGAGGAAAATCCCTTCCAGGCCTTTTGCTGCTTTAGGGTGTCTCATGTTCCTTGGCTCAAGGCCTCATCACTTCAACTTCTGATCCCAACTTTATCTCCCCTTCTCTGCCTCTGACCTTCCTGCCTCCTTCTTGTAAGGACCCTCTAATTACATTGGGCCCACTTAGATAATCCAGGATAATCTTCCTATCTTGAGATCCTTACTTTAATCACACATGTAAAGTCGATTTTGCCATTAAAGGCAGCATATTCACAGGTCCCAAGGATTAGGACATGGGCATTATTAGGGAGCCATTATTTGCCTCAATTTTTTGGCAAAATAATTTTTTGGCCTTAATTTTGCCTTAATTATTTGCCTTATTTGTGTGTGTGTGTGTGTGTGTGTGTATTAAATAACAAAAAAATTAAAAACAAATAAATAAATTAGCTACGAAACAGGCAATAAGTGTTTATTATAATTTTTTCTAACCCTTTTCTCCCCTCCTTTTCTGTTCCTCGTATTACAGACTCTCCTATTTTGTTCAATTTTTCCAGCCTCCTTCCCTATTCTCCTTTCAGGGAAGGAATTTTACAAACAAAGGAGGATCTGATATGGGGGGAATTCATGAGTTCTGTTTTGAATGCATTTAGTTTGAAGTGCTTGTAGGGCAAACAAATGTTTAGCAGGCATCTGAGAAAATGGCTCAGGGGATATATGGGGACTGGATATAGATTTTGAATCATGAGTATAGTAGAATTCACAGGATTTGATGTAACTGATGAAGGAAGGTATATAAAGAAGGAAAAAGTTTGAAGATGGATCCTGGGAAGATCCTGGGGAGGAAGAAGAGTCTCCAAGGAAACTGTGAACAAATGGATAGAGAAGTAGATGTTCACCAAGAGGGAAATGATTTTAAGGCTAGTATAAGGGAGGATTCCAATGAGGAATTGTGGTGACAAAGTCTAAAAGTGACCCGAAAGATGAGGACTGAACTTGGCAAGTGAATAAGCAGTGGTCTTTTTAGGTAGAGTTTTAGCTGCGCAGTAGGTACATAAAACAGGTTTTAGCTGTCATAAATATTTGTCGCATGTCTTAATGAATTGCAGGAGTGAATAGTTGGTGAGGAATGGGGAAACAAGTGAGGCTTCATAAAATGTAGCTGTTAAAGGAAAAGATGTGGTAGCAGCTTAATTAATCATGATGGGCAAAGAAATATGAATTTTAAGGTGAGGAAGTCTTATGTTTATAAACCCTGGTGAAAGAGCCAGCAGAAATGCCATTGTTGTTGATATAAGCTTGGGATGCTAATTCACATAGCAAATTCTTAAGAGGGGTCAGGTTGAAGTTAGATTAGCAAACAATAGACAGTTTAGAACAGATAAAGTGATGAATATAAAGGGTGGGTGGATTTTAAGGAAGCTCCAGTCTGATTGCTTCTTCTTCTTCTTCTTCTTCTTTTTTTTTTTTTTTTTTTTTTTTTCTGTGAGGTTGGAGGGAGGGTTTTCAAATCAGAATGAGGATGCCTTCAGGAAGGGTAGGTGGCTTTGAGTTTAAAGAGCTACTAGTGTGAATAAAAATATGAATCAACAAGGATTACCTGAAGATTGCTCAGCATGACCACTCAATGGAGTTCAAAAACTGTAGGTTTCCAGTGGAGTCCACCAGTGTGGTTATATGATTTTCTCCGAACAGCAAGCTGAGGATTAGCAAGGTGGGCAGGACAGTTAGGAAGACCAAAGAATGGAAGGTCTTGGTAAGAGTGTGGTTGACATAGGACCCAGTTACTTCACCATCAACATTTCTTGGCCTCCCATTCCCTTCTTAAATTTGCTATTATTGGTAGCCTTCAACTTAACTTGACCTTGGACACTTAGTCACTCACCTCCACTTCATTTACAACTGATCCCTCTCAAAGCTCTCAGTCTCTGAGATTCTCCTCTAACCATGATTCATATACTCTTCACCCCTTCTACTTCTATCCACTTGACCCTCAGTCTCTCATCTTTCCTTTGAATTAATATGCTTTTCTGGCCAGCTTGTACTCTCTATTTAGCCTTTGCTTATTTCCACTTGGGTGTTTGAGTATCAAGGAGAAATTGGCATCCCTTTTCTTCCTCACATCTTCCTCATATCAAAAACACACAGTTTGAGAATGAATGTCTGGATTGCAGCTGCTTGGGGAGGTCCATACTATTTGCAGAATTCTGCTCCTAGAAGACTAGTTAAATTCTGAAGTAATTCCCAGAATTTGAATCTGTTTCTAAGTGGGCTTTGGGATAAGCAGGTGGAAATCAGATCCTGGTTCTGATTAAGAGCATATCCCCACTCATTCCCAGCCTTAGACTTCCTGATGGTTGACTTCTGCTGGCCTAATTTTTATTCATTCCTCTTCTCCATTGAGAAACCCAAATCACCTTCTAGCAGCTGAAAAATAAGGTATTATTTCACTGGGACACAGTACTAAGTCAACTCAAGGGAGTATGATTATTTTGCACTCTGAGGCACTACAGGGTATGAGATCACAGTGGGTGATAATCTCTAAAAAGAGAACTTGGAAATTATTGACATTCATTTGCAAAACTTGTTCAAACTAACCCAGCTGATCATTCTCACATACTTTATTTTCTATCATAGGAAGTGTTGGTTCCTATGTTGATAGTGATTTGGATTCTTCAGATAAAAGGAGCATGGTCTTTCATAATTTATATAAAAGGAAGGAGGATGTTATGGAAAGCTAGACAAATGGGACAAAAGCTAGACAAATAAATCTTGTTTCTTTTTATGCCTATGTGCTAATTACTACGTCTCTCAGACTCTGTTTACTTATCTGTAAAATGGGAATACCTATACCTACTGCATATGATTCTTGTTAGGATTTAAATAAAACAGTGTTCTAAAGTACCTAGGATGGTGTCTCTGATGGTACTTCTGGTGGATTGTTTGCTGTTGACTCATCATGACCATCGCCACAACCTTGGAAGTATGGGGACTTTATTTCCCAGGACCCCTCCTCGGTATGGTTTTGGGTGACAGTTTGCTAATGAAGATCAGACACGATAGCTTCTTCCATGTGACCCTTTGAAGTTTATGGTTCTTCTGTGCGGCCTGCATGGCTGTTTATGGTTCCACTTCAGCAGCTAGAAGCTTTGTGACTTCTAGACTCTCCTGAGAGTTCTGACAATGCCACCCATGCCAGTGCTTCAGCGATGTGGTTTGTGACTGTTCCTTGAAACCTTCAGCTGCAGGCTTCCAGTTCTTCTTTCTCCCAGCTTGAGGTGGCTGTTTTCTTGACCAGTTTTAGAATGGTATGGTACCAGGATGTCTCTATGAAGGTTATCCCTAAAATCATACAACACATGTTAAGAAATAATCTCACCGAAACATTAATCCTTTGCTTTTTGAAAAAATTATGTTGGTTCTATTTCTCTACAACGTTCCAAACTTTGTTACTATTTTTTAAATGTTTGTTTATTCATTTGTTTGTTTGTTTTCGGGGGAGGGGGAGAGAGAGAGCACGAGTATACACACAAGCAGGGGAGGGGCAGAGAGAAGGAGAGACAGAATTCCAAGTAGGTTCGGCAGCATAGGTGCAGAACCCAATGTGGGGCTTGAACTCGCTAACCATGAGATCATGACCTAAACCAAAGTCACGAGTCTGATGCTTAACTGACTGAACCATCAGGGCACCCCACTTCTTTACTATTTTTTTAAAGGCAGATTTAACACTTTCAAAATGAGAGTTTTATAGTTGTTTGCCCATCTCTGAAAAACTCAAATATCTAATAATTATTTTTAAAACTGGACTTTATTGGTATTTTATGAGTCTCTTCGATTAATCTGACAAACTAAAATTTACTACAATTATCATTACTAGTCTGCATTATTATCCTAGGCTGTTCCTCCCTTTATGATTTACTGAATATAGATCTTCTGTTAAGAGGCTAACAATTAGTTTTTCATCTATTTCCCCACAAATTACTCTGCTGCATATATATGCTAACACTGTAATTCATGAATGAGAGTTAATGATATGGTCACTCAATGTATTTTCTAATTGTGTGGGTAATTTTTTAGATTGATTTTGTTTAACAGTGTAAATAAGTTGCTTTCAGGAATGTTTGATCTTGTCCAATCTCCCTAATGGGTCATCCAGAAAACTGTAGTCTCAGATGCTGGGCCAGGGTAGGAGTGGGAGCGGGGGTAGGCATGGGATAGAGGGGATCTGAAGGCTGAGTTCTAGGCTGAGATGGAAAAGCAAGTCAGAAAACTGAGTTTTCAGGGACAGGTGAAGAGAAAAATGATAATTGCTGATATTTATCAAGCTCTGATATCTCAGTCCCTGTTCTAAGTCTTTACCTACATTATTTGCTTAACCCACAGTCCTAGAAAGTACTTACTATTTTCAACGTTCTGTATCAGTCCAGTAGCCCAGCAGGATGTGGAAAGTACATGCAGATATGATTACAAGGACAGTTTAGTGAAGAGACTATTTACAGGTGTTGGGCAGGGTTATGGACCTGATAGGGGCAGTGAGGTACCAGGGACTAGCAAAAGCTGCCCTAGGACTAAAGGAGAAAGGGAAGAATGGTGCTACCAGAGTTCAGCGACGGCCAGCACCGGAGAAAGAGCTACTGCCAACTTTTGGTCTTGGAGGCATATGGCCCCTGTCAGATCTGCAGTGCTGAGACACAGAAGAGTATTAAGAAATATTCCAACCTCTCTCACCTTTGAATGCTAATCTTCCGTCAGCTGGACTCAGGCAAGGCTCACTGATGCTATCTGTAGAGGGTTGGACTTCCAGAGCAGAGAAGAAAGGAGTTTGGGCTTTGTTTTGGGGGGTTAGGGCCAAATAAAGAATAAACAACTATCCTCTATTTTGTAGATGAGAAAATTGAGGCTTAAAGAGGCTAAGTACTTTCTCAAGGTCACATGGCTAGAAATTGGTAGGGCCTGGATTCACACATCCATACCTATGTAGTCACAGCCTTTGGAAGATTCTGCAGAAAGACAGCATGGTAGGGTAAGCACTTGCCAAAATCCTCTTGGTTAACAGTACCAGAAAGGAAGGATTCAGATAAGAGGAGCCTGTGGCAGAAGTTGTAGCTGAATTCAAAAAGAAAAGCAGTTATGTTCAAAGAAAGTCACTGAGAAATTATCTCTTTGTATACTGAATTTGTTTCATTTACAAGGGAAATGCATTTGCACAGAAATTTTATAAAAGTACTTGTGGTTATAACAGTATGACACCAAATAATTAGATGAAAAATAAAATTAGTGAATCTTTCTCAAGATCCAGATTTTTAATAGCAAAATATGTGAGCATTTCATTGAATTCATTGGCCAATTCTTATAACCATAATGTGGGTATTTGTAGTTTTAACAAAACTTTCACACACATTACTTCATTTAATACAAATAACAATCTTTCTGTCCTGATTACTACCTCAATTTTATAGATGAAGAAATGGAGACTCAGAAAAATCAAATGACTTGTCTGACATCCAAGAGCTAGTCTGTGGCAGATCCAGGTCTCAAAACTCTGATCTTCTGGCTGTAAGTCCCATGTCCCATATTCTTTTTAATTCATTAGTTCCTCAGCAGAGAGATATCATAGATATTTCAGAAATTGAACACAGAAGCGGTGACTGTGTGGCTCAGTTGGTCAAGCACCTGACTCTTGATCTCCGCTCAGGTCATGGTCTCTCAGTTCATGGGGTCAAGTCCTGCATCATGCTCTACTGACAGTGTGGTCTAGCTTTCTCTCTCTCTCTCTCAAAAGAAATAAATTTCTTTAAAAAAAAACACAGAAAACAAAACAATCCTACTGTTGTTCTTTGCTAGCTAGGGATTACTATGAGAATAGGATGGCTCTATTTGCTTTTAACTTGGTGTTTCCTCATTTCTCATCGTTCAGCATCAGACAAGATAAGACAAGTAGGAACTGGGGTTTTAGTAGAATGAAAAGGTATAAAGTGGACCCAGCTTCTATAAGCATCCTTTCAGACCACGTACAAAAAGTTTGAGCAAGAAATCTGTATGGTGATATTACTTGAGCCACATCTGTTTCTCACCAGGGAATCTGTCTAAAATTCAAAGTTAACTATAGAGTATAGTCTCAAAGAGGAAAGGGATCCTTTCTCTTGCTCACAGCTAATGCAGAAACTGGCACATAGTAGGCTTTCAGCATGTATTATTAAAATAAGTAAATAAAACATTCTAATTACATATGAACCATTAACCAACAATTAAGACAAGAAATGACCATTCACAAAGCAATCTGAGCACTTCAAAGTTTGTCCATCTATCTCAGGCCAAGTGGATATGTGTGCGGAAGCACTTTAGAAGCATAAAGTTTTTTTTTTAAGTTTTTTTTAATGTTTTATTTATTTCTGAGAGAGAAAGAGAGATAGCATGAGCAGGGGAGGGTCAGAGAGAGGGAGACACAGAATCAGAAGCAGCTCCAGGCTCTGAGCTAGCTGACAGCACAGAACCCAACGTGGGGCTCAAACCCACGAACTGTGAGATCATGACCTGGACCAAAGTCGGAGGCTTGACTGACTGAGCCACCCAGGTGCCCCTAAAGTATTTTTTTTAATGGTTTATTTATTTCTGAGAGAGAGACAGCATGAGCAGGGGAGGGTCAGAGAAAGAGGGAGACACAGAATCTAAAGCAGGCTCCAGGCTCTGAGCTAGCTGTCAGCACAGAGCCCGACGCGGGGCTCGAACCCACAAACTGTGAGATCATGACCTGAGCCGAAGTCAGATGCTAAACCGACTGAGCCACCCAAGCACCCCTAAAGTACTTTATGAAAGTAAGGTGATATCACCACTACTACTGCCAATCATGACTACTACTGTCATCATATTTGTCCTAATTTTCATCAGTATTTTCACATCATTAGTGTCACTGCACACACCTACACACAAAGGTCAAACTGATAAAAACTAGATTGTTGTAATATTCTTTGCACTCCAGGACTGTCCTCCAAGCTTACTGCATCTTCTTTGCCCCCAGCGTCCTGCTGGGTTTGGCCAATGGGCAGGCCAGTAGGAGACTGGAAGCCAGGAGGGGAAAGAGATCATTGTATTTATTTACTCATTTACTTTCTCAGCATCTTTCTCCTGGATCACTCTCATTTGCCTTGGTGTCTATAACAAAGAGCACAACTTTCCTTAGGACTGGCTTTGTCCTGTGGTATAGATTTCTCCAACTTGAGTAACTGTTCCTACACCTTGCCTCTCTAGGCCTAGGTGGGAATGGCATCCCACTGTTTCCCAGCATCAGAGTGCTTCACTGTTCTCTGGTGAGTTCCTTGAACCACACCTATACCTTTGTAGAAAGCACCTTACCCAAACTCTTTTCAATTCCCTCTGTTCAGTTTGATATCCACTTCTTGCCAGGAGCTTGACTGATACACACGACTCACCATTTCAGTACAGGAGGAGGAGAAAAGTGAAATTATCTAGGAAGATGCTTTCCCTCCACATGCAACAGCACTCCCTTTTTTCCTGAAAACAAGAAAATTTCTGACCACTTATTACCCTTTCTATAAAATAGGACCACGACTCATCTCCTCCCATCCATAGACGGTGGCCCCTGTCTCTCAAGGTCTACCAGCTGCAGGGGAATCAAGTAACAAGGCACATGCTTCAACAGTTGGCCATGAAATTCAGGAAAACAATGCAAGAGAGATTATTACTCACCTTGTACTGCCACCAAAGGAAGGGACAACACTGGAGTGGGGGAGGAGCGCAAAGGGACAGAGACTTGAGAAGGACAGAGGCAAAAGGTGAAAAAAGGGGAGGAAAAAATCAGTAAAAGGAGGAGGAATAAAAGTGGAAAAAGCAGCAAAGCCATCTATTGACATTTGGAGGAGGGCACTTGGGATGAGCACTGGGTGCTATAGGGAAACCAACTTTACGATAAACTAAAATTAAAAAAAATTTTTAAAGAATTGTGTGAGTTATTTTAAAAAGAAAGAGTGTGTGAGCAAACATTTAAAGCATCCTTTGCAGACTGAAAGCCATGGTTCTTGATTTGGGGTAATTCCCATCCTCTTCCTCCACCCCCCAGAAGACATTTAGCAACATTCTTTTTTTTTTTTCAAAAAGCACCTTTCAGGGGTGCCAGGGTCGTTCAGTCAGTTGAGTGACCAACTCCTGATTTTGGCTCAGGTCGTGATCTCAAGTTTGTGAGTTCAAGCCCCACATCTGGGTTTGTGCTGATAGTGTGGAGCCTGCTTGGGATTCTCTCTCTCCCTCTTCTTCCTCCCTGCCCCTCCCCTGCTCGTGTTCATGCTCTCTCTCTCTCTTTGAAAATAAACTTTTTTTAAAAAGAAAAAAATGCAAGCCATTAAAAACGAAAGGAAACTGAATATTAAAAGATTTATCATTACATAAAGCACTTGAGGTGCCAATCTGTTAGAGGTGCTGTACAGATGGTGTTGAACTGATAGGTAGAGGAAGTCAGGAAAGAGAAGTTTTGGTTGCAACAGGCTGTTCATGGATCATGCGGTCAAGCAGGACAATGTACTCTGTTTGCTCAAAGCAGATGCCAAATGTTTGATTCCTAATAGGTCGACTAATTTATACACACTTTCACTTTCCAAACAGATATTAACATCAGGTAGACATACCCCCGGTAGCTGGGTAATTTTGGAAAATGAGCTTAAAATTATTGAAATAGAGGAAGTAACTGGGATCCCTGCCTTGCAAATGCTACCTTCTCTTTTAGTTCTCCTGAGGGCATTTAAGGGAGAAAAGTTAGATTTGCACAGGAGACCGCTAGGTGATCTACGCGGAAAAGCACCTCCGCGTGGAGCAGCACAGTTGGGCGTGCACTTCAGAGGCTGATGGCGATATTTAATTATGCTGATCTTTCCCCGGGTTCCTTGTGTTCCCTGAATGGCAGGTTAATGCCCTGCCAGGAGGCCATGCAGAAGGGACGTGAGTGCACAGAAGGGAGTGCTTTCCTGCAAACCTTCAGCTGGATCACAAGGAGGAGAAGATTAATGAGAGAAGTTATTATTAAACACACTAAAAAATTATATCATGGTGATTAAAGATTAGGAAAAGAAAAAAGGTGAAAAAAAAAACCCCAAAACTTAGAGATACACTACATTTCTGGAGACTTTTGCTATCAGAGTCTTCATCTTGTGTTTAGGTTTTTCACGTACATGTTAGCAAATGAAAGCTTCAAATAACATCAAACATAGCTTGAGAGAAGGGAATCTGAATATATACACTTCCATATTTTGCCTTCATTTAGAAATGTATTTTTATTGTTTATTCTCAGTTTTCTGATGTCTAATTTATTATGGTACATGTGCCTTATTGGACTATATGGTGCCAATTAAAAAAAATCCATTCTGAAGGATGGATTCCTATTTTTTAATATAGCTGTTCATATATCACATACTCTTCTTGATGTTTTTCTTCCTTTTCGAGCCAAAAGGGAACATAAACATTTTAAGAGCATTTAATTCCAGCACATATATATTCTTCATTTGAAATTGGAATTGATTTCCATTTTGTGCTATTAAAATATGTGATATTCCCAGCTATTTAAGAGTCTTATGGTTATTTGATTTCTCTTCTGTATAATCTTTAGTTCATCAGCCAAGCCATAGTTTCTCAATCATTTTGGGATATAATCAATTTGGGGTTTTTGCACAATTGTTATGAATATGAAATCAGGTGCCAGAGTGACACTCATATCTCTATTCTTAAACCCTCCACTGTCTGGGGTAAAAGTAAAACTCTAATGGAAATCAGTTTTTATAATAATTTCCTTGGTTATTATCTTTAGTCCTTTTCCTTTGAGCTGCTAGAGGTATTTGATTCTTACATGTAAAATCTTTGGAACATTAATAACAAACATACAAAATACTACAATACAGTACAAACAATAATACAATAACAGTACAAATAACAGTTAACACTTACTGAGGGTTGTGACAGAGGCTACTAGTTGTCCTCAAGATCTATTTCTCTTTCTGTAGAAATAAATCTCCTGGTTTTTAATTGATGGCTGCTCAAAGTAAAGATAACATTTTGCAGCCTTCATCCTGGACCATTAGGTGACCTTGGGAAAGGCAGCCATTCAGCACAGAACAGCAAGATGGAAAGCACCTGACTCCCCAACACAGTGGAATGTCATATAAGCCCTAGTCCGACAGCTGCAGATTTCTTGAATAATGGAGCGAAACGAGCTTCTATCTTGTTAAGTCATTGCTATTTGGGGTGTTTCAATTACTTGCAGCTGAACCTGATTCTAAATATTGTGAGGTCCTCTGTTTTAGGTGCTTAACTAATGTTTTACCTCTTTAAATTTGATCACATCTCCAAGATACAAGTATGATTACGTCCTCCATGTAACAAGTGAGGAAATCAAGGTTTAAAAGAGTCCAGCAATTTGCCCATTATCACATTGCGGTGGAGTGAAACAAGTCTTCTCTGATTCTAGAAGCTGTGCTCTTAACCACTTGCTGTACAGGGTTAGAAGGGACCTGGGATTGATGCCTCATTTTTATAGTCAGCAAATCAAAGCTTAGAGAGTGAGTGCCATCTGCCAAAAAGTCTCTCATCAGTTAGCAGCAGAGCTCGGGCTGAAAGCTAGGTCACCTGACTTGAGTGTTCTCTCCTTCACCGTGCTGCCATTAGACAATGCTATGCTAGCTTTTGGAACCAGCTCCCTCCACGGGCAGGGCTTGTGTAAGCCTTGGAAACTTACATATGGTGGTGTCCATTCTCTGGATCTTCTCTGGTTTTCCACTAGCTGCACTATCTGCCTTGCTCTTCTTTGACCAACCCTTACTTTCTGCTCACATTTCCAGTAACAAAGTCCATCTACCTAGGGGTCTAGCATCTTTTTGGTTCTTCCAGGAACTGTGGTCCCATGGCTGGATCTCTTGTTCTCTGATTTTTGTTGGGTATCTGTCCCTACTTGACATACTTGGTGCTGGATCCCCCTGTGATTTCTTCTCCTTAGTGGCTCTCAGCCTGCTACCTAATGCCACACTGGCCTACTCCTGACCTAGAGAGGGTGAAGGTCCAGGGGAAGAGGAAGAAGAGAACTAACAGCACCAGCTATGAAAGTTGTACTGTTCTATGTAATTTTATTTAATGGCCCTCCAGTACTTACATGAGATAGTGATAGGATGATCATGTGATTTGTTGCCCAAATTGGGACTCTTCTGAGGGAGGAATAGGAAACTAGGCTGTATGGTCACCTGTGGCCACAATGAACATCATGATGGTGATATCTAACACTGGTTATATAGTTACCATATGCCAGGCACTGTCCTCAGTGCTGTTTGTGCATTACCCCACTTGGTCCTCACAACAATTTCATGAAGAAGGTACTTTTATTAGTCCCAGGTGTCAGGTAAAGAAATACAGGCCCCCAAAGTAAGTCCTTTGCCTAGCTAAGATATTGCCTAGCTAAGATGCCCCAGCTAGCTATTGGGAGAGGCATAGTTTGATTTGAGGCAGCTGGGACCATGTCTTTGCTCTTAGCCACACTACACATTGCTACACCAGGATCTCTCAGTGTATCCCCACAGCCAGCTCTAGGAGACGAGTTCTACTGTTCACATTTTTCATACTCTATTTTGAAAAAGATGAAGCCTATGTAAAAGTCGTACAAGAATAATATAGTGACAACTTGTATACTCTTACCTAGACCCACCAATTTAAAATTTTGTCACATTTGCTTTCTCTCTCTCTTTAATATTTATTTGTTTGTTTGTTTATTTGTTTGTTTAGAGAAAGAGAAAGCAAGAGCAAGCAGGCAGAAGGTCTGAGAGAGCAGAGAGAGAGAATCCTAAGCAGCCTCACAAATCATGAGATCATGACCTGAGCCAAAATCAAGTCTGATGCTTAACTGACTGAGCCACTGAAGCACCCCCTCCCTCTTTCTCTTTGCATATGCATGCATGTGTGTGTGTGTGTGAATTTTTTCTGAGGCAATTGAGAGAAAGCTGCAGACATCATTCCACTTTATCCGTAAATACATCAGCACATGTCTCCTAAGAACAGAGATTATCTCCTAACTAGCCACAATATCATTATCATACCCAAGAATTTAAAACTGATCTAATAATCTTACTTAATAGGCAGACCATATTTACATTTCTTCAGTCATTCTAATGATGTCCTTTTTAGCTGTGTTTTTAAAATTTCAGATGTAATCAAAGATCGTGCATTGCATTGAGTTGTCTCCTTTATAGATTATACTTTTATTTCTAATACACAGACCACAAAAAAAAAATCTCCCCCCAAAAAAACAAAAGAGGGTGGGGTGGGCAGTGGACACTGTCCATGCCCCACTCATATCCTCCTGGCCCACCTGAAGCGGCAATGTCCCCTGCAGCAGCTCCTGACCATTTTCTGTGCAAAGACAGCCTCTCACTTCATGCCCACAGTCTCAGGTTCTCTGCCATGGGGCTTTCTCCAGAGCTGGGGGTAGGGGTGGGCCTTGCTCAGTCTGCAGGTAGAGCATCCCAGAAGAGCAAAGTATTTCATCCCTGCAAGGCCAAGTCTCAATCAATGAAGTTCACCATATGATCCAACAATTCCACTTCTGGAAATAAAAATAGGATATTTGAAGAGACATCTACACCTCATGTTTATTGCAGCGTTATTCACAATAGTCAAGCTATGGAAACAACCTCAGTGCTCATCAACAGGTAAATGGTTAAAAGAAATGTGGTGATGTCTTTATATACTGGGATATTATTTAGCCTTGAGAAAGAAGGAAATACTGCAACTTGTGACATCATAGATGGAACTTGAGGACATGATGTTTAGAGAGTTAAGTTAGGTGGAATATGACAAATGCCATATGATCACTTGTATGAGGAATCTAAACAAACTGAACTCATAAAAACACAGAGTAAAATGGTGGCTTCCAGGAGTTTGGGGGTGGGGGAGTAAGAGAGATGTTGTTTAAGGGTATATACTTGGAACTAGTAGATAAATATGTCCTGGAGATCTAATGTAAAGTGAATATAGACAACATTATATTATAATCATCACACCTGCTAAGACACTAGATCCTAATGATGCTCACCAAAAAAGAGAAATAATAGTTAAGTGATAGAGGTGGTAACTACTGCTACAATGGCAATTATTACTACAAGATACAAATGTCTCAGGTCGACACATTGTAACCCGAGATTTACACAACATTATATTTAAAATACATTTCAATAAAAATGAAATTCAAAAGGCAGCATATGAATATGCCCTTCCCTTAGTGGAACAGTTTTGAGGCTTGTTCTTCATGCTCCCTTAAGAGAGCTGGGCCATAGTTCCCCAGCAGTATCCTGCCCATTAACCCACTTTTGAGTTTTTCCTCCCTTTTCCTGCACCTCTCCTCTCACTCATTCACTTGTGCTTCCTGGGACTGATTACCTCCCAAATAAACTACCGGTACCCAAGTTCTTGTTTAAGGGTCTCCTTTGTGTATCACCCAAACTAAGTGGTCCACCATTACATAGCCAACTGGTGGCAAAGCCCAGACTTGGTCCCAGGCAGCCTAGCTACAGAGCTGATGCTCTTAATCCCTAACATTTTATACACAAAGAAGTATCCTTAGAAGAGATAAATCACTTATCTCTGGTCTCACAGTCAATAAAGCAGGGCTAAAATGGAAATGCAAACTCGTATTTAGACTCATTCCCAAACTCTTAACAATAACGCCATATAAACTCAATGGAGCCTCAAAACTCTGGAACTTGACCATCAGGACAACAGAGGCTAGATTTCTTCCCCTCTTCATACACAGAATTATAAAATTAATTTTTTTCTTTATAATTGACTAAATTATTAAGTTATTAAAACTATTAAATTCTTTATTATAATCTATAATCAATAAATTTCATCAAACCAGGATTGAACTCCAAGGGCTGTGCTGGGTATGAGGGAGGTTTTAATTCCTACCCTCAAGAAGATTACAGTTCAGTGATTTTAATTTATTATTGTAGCAACTCAACAACATTCATAATTCTGCCTGACATCTCTCTCTGTTTCTCTCTCTCTCTCTCTCAATCTCTCTCTCTCTCTCACACACACACACACACACACAGCACCTCTAACTCTCAGTACATAGAACAGAGAGTTTGTCATTCCTTTCTCTATTTATCCAAGGTTTCTCATACATGTTCTGTTATGACCACGTCTCATACTTTATTGTAGTCACCTGTTTAGGGATCTGTGTCTTCCACTAGACTAAATTCTTCAAGGACAGTGATCGTTTTATCCTCAACACCCAGCACTGACCTTAACAACAGCTAATAATTTATCGATTTCTTTCATGTATCCAGGGACTGTGCTAAGCATGTTAAGTCCATGGCCTTGTTAGATCTGCTACACAGTCCTAAGAGGCAGCATCTATTATTGTGTTCATTTACATGTTTTTTAATAGAGACTCGAGGTGAGGGAGGGATGCTAAACAACTCCCCTAGAGGCACCTATGCCCAGTAAATGGCAGAGCCATGGGCAGTCCTAGAATCTGTGGATTCTATGGCTCCTATGTACACCACGTGGCCCATAGCTGACATCTAAAACTAGAGATCACAGAAAATGGCTCTGTTCACTTTAAAATTGTACAAAATATTGCCGCTGCCAAGCCTCTCAATATGGGCTGTACCCCCCAGCAGATGAGACAGCTGCCTTGTCTCAATTAACCTTTACTGAGATCGAGCTGGGTTGACATTAGCTCCCTGAGCACCTCTTCAATCACTCATTCATTCATTCATGCATTCATGGGTTTTCATTTCAAATCACTCCTTTGTGAACCAAGTTGGGAAATTCTCATTTTCACACATCACCTATTTTGATGGATTCTACTCGGTTATTTTCTATTTTCATGATTGACCAGCAAGCCGTTTATACATTTTTCCAACCATCATCTCCTTTGCAGCAGTGGGCCTTCGACCTGTGATTGCTTTCAAGGAGGTATATTACCAGTAGTTGTTTTTTTTGACTGTGGTTTCCTGGTAGCTTCAGTTTTCAAATGAAATTGAAATGAAATTGAACAAGATGAATCTTTGTCACTTTTGAGTCTGTGAAATCTTTATATATATGATGTCTGTGTGTGTATGTATATCTCATATTTATTATATACATAGCATATATACAGTATTTATATATACTAGCACATACTAGCATATATATATATATATAAAATTGGGTAATTAGTATACTAGTTAGTATGTTAGGTAATTAGTATACTAGTAATTTGCATATTAACTAATTAGTATACTAGTTAGTGTTTTAGGTAGTTAGTATACTAGTAATTAGGAATACATGTGTAATTTAGATAGGTGATCTGCACACCTTGGAAGACAAGACTTTAAGCACCTTCATTAGCACTGATGGGAAGTTGCTAGCCATTACTTAAGGGGTCAAAGTGCTAGCCACAGTCATTCCCTGTGGGGTGGCCAAGACATTTTGTA
The DNA here is from genome assembly GCF_008692635.1 of Crocuta crocuta. NCBI lineage: Eukaryota > Metazoa > Chordata > Mammalia > Carnivora > Hyaenidae > Crocuta > Crocuta crocuta. The sequence goes on from NW_027530981.1 coordinate 1,625,786, forward strand.
AATAAAGTTTTATTGGAACACAGTCATGCCCATTCACTTATGTGTTGGCTGTGTATGGTTGCTTTTGTGCCAGAATGGTAGAGTTGAATAGTTGCAACAGAGACTATATGGCCTGCAAAAACTAAACTAATTTACTAATGGGTTTCTTTTTGTTTTTTACAGAAAAAGTTTGGAATAGAGAAAAGGGCATGGTTATAAGATCTTTGTTTCAATCCTGACTCCACCACTTAATAACTAGGAAAGCTTGGACAAATCATAATGTTTCTGAACTCTGGTTTTCTGGTCTATAAAATTGTGTTAATAATGAATAATGAGACCTAATGAAAATACTTCCTTATCTGTGAAGTTTTATTCAAATTGTTTATGGGAAAAGCGGCACTTACCTGTTTGCTATTGCTACTCCCAAAAGTCAGTGGCTAACTGTAACAATAATGTATTATTTCTTATTTTTCACAAGTCTTCAGCTCAGTTGGGTGTTAGCTAATCTTGACTGGGCTCAATCGAGTGGATTTTCTGGTCTCTGCTGGACTCAGTTGCATACTTTGTATCTGCCTGGAGGGTGGATTTGCTGTGCTTGTCTCTCATTCTCTCCTGGAGACCAGTGGACTAGCTTAGGCAATGTCTTCTCAGGTGATGGCACAAGAGAGCAAGCCTAATCATGTAAGTGCTTTGGAGGACTCTCCGGCATCATTACTGCCAATAACCCATTGGCCAGAGAAAGGTCACATGGTCAAAGTCAGGCGAAGAGAATTATGCCCTAGTCACAGCAGGAGGTGGCTGTAAAGTCTCATGGCAAGGGATACAGGGAATCTTGGAGACTTGGGGTCATTAAGGCACTGTACTAAAATGATTATTTGAAGAAATGAGCATTCTCAAACTGTAGTGGTGGGAGTACAACTTCTTCAGATATCAATTTGGTAGCACATGAGAAAAACATTATATATGTGTGTAGCCTTTTACTCAGCTATTACATTTATAAGAATTTATCCTACATGAATCATCATGAATGTATACAAGGGTTTATCACTAAGGATGCTTACTACAACTTTGCTGATAAAGGTAAAAAAAATTAGAAACACATGGGAAATAACAGCCCATCCAAAGGGTGGAATAGTATGGGGCCATTATAAATGAGGGTAAAGAAGAAAAATGTTGACAACAATATACGTGATATATTACATAATGAAAAAGGTCATAAAATAGTTTTAAAACTGTTTACAACATATTCATGTTTTATGAAAAATGTATATATGTGTAGATGAGAGAAGATATATATACTGAAACATGAACAGTGGTTGTCTAAAAAAATTCATATTGAATTTTTATTTTATTAGTAGTAATTTTTTAAATGACTTAAATTTTCAAAAATGATCCTGTAGTACTTTTGTAATAGAAAACTGTTTCATATAAAATAGAATAAATTATCTTTTTAAGAGAATGTGGGAAGGAGGTTAAGTAGCAGCCATCATCATTTTATTATGAATTGCTGATTCTTGCTTTTAATTTTTTTCTCTGTCCTCCCAGAGGCATAGTAAGATAATGTGTACTTCACTTATTGATTGAAAATTCATTTTATTGCAAATGAGTAACCTGTTGGACAGGAATCATTTATGGCTATGTAGCATCAATTGTATCAGTCTCATTTAAGTTATTTATTGAAAATTAGAATTATGGACATTCTCTGTCTCTGACTAAATATTTTTTTAGGTACACTATTCCCTTGCCATTTGCATCGCCACTTGTTATGTTTTAACTTTGAAACACCTAAAAGAAAACAGATTACAATAGGATCTTCACTTTCTGTAATACTGAAGTGTTGAAATATAATACAGTTGCCAATGTTTAACATATTGGGAAAAAAAGTAGATCCAGACCATCAGCTACATCCTTTCCCTTTCAGTCTTGGGTCTCCTCTTCTCTCATATTTCAAGCTGTTGTACCTGTTAAGGTTTATACTCTGGAGAGGACACTTCCTTCGCTTTCTATACTAGCTATCTTTGGTCAAGAGAAACGTACTTATGAAGCATGAACGCTACTCTCAGATGAAGACTACTCATGACTGCTTATGGATATAATAAGGAATTAAATTAGGTGTTAAGAATCTCCAGAAGAATAAGGCAATGCATTTGGCCTTAGAAACATAGACTACCTATCTCAGAACAAAGTAATAATAATAATAATAATAATAGTAACAGAAAAGAAATCTGATCATTGCAGGTATCATATACTTGCCTGGCCAAAAACAAAAAAGAAAAAGGAAAGTGTAGACACAAACATTCAAAAGTAGACTGTGTTTCAGAGTCTACCACCAGGCAACATATCCCACTGATATTCATGCTTTCATTTTCTTCAGTGACTTTAGCACACACTGAAAACTATAAAAATTTGCTTGTGGTTTATGTGATAATCACAAGCTGTTTAATAGAAAACATCTTTAGGGGAACGGATGAATAAATTGTGATATAACCATACAAAGGAATGTTGTATAGTGATGAAAATGAAGGAACTCACTACACAGGTATCAACAGGAATGAGTCTTACGAAAATAACGCTGAACAAGAGAGCAGTTTGCAAAAGTATACCCAGAGCACACTTAAGTGATTTGATTTGAATAAAGCTTAAAAACATGCAAGATAATAGTAAATATTGCTTAGAGATACACATAGAGTAAATAGATACAGTGTATCTATACACTAGCTCTTCACTATCTATACATTAGCTGGGCATTAGGAATAATAAATGCCCAATTCAGCAGAGGAGTTGTGACTGAGGGTAAAGATAGAGTGCATTTGAGGAAGAGTGTATAGAGGGCTTCAAATGTATTGACAATATATATAATTCTTTAGCTGGATGGTGTGTGAGGTAGAATTTATTACATTATTTTTATAGCTTTCTATATGTCTCAAATACATTGTAATAAAAAAAAAGAGTTCTAGAAGTCCCTGGTAGATGCCCCTAGATTAAAGTATGATCTATAAGAAAGAAAATTTTCATCAGTAGTAGACAAAATGGTGACAAATAGATTGAAAAAGATTTATAGCAGTGCATTAAAGTAAAATGCATTTCAGGTAAGAACTTGAGCTCAGTTTTTAATATGAACTTAGTGTGACTATGTAGACCAAGGTGGTTTGTGTGTCTAGAAACCCACTTATGCTGAACCAAAGATTTGTACTGAAGGCCCTGAATTTTGAGAAACTGCTTACTGAATTCAGGGAAAGTATCCACGGCTGAGAATTTAGTGTTGTTAATCTTCTGCTACATTTGTGCTAGGTCCATTAGACCATTTCAGGTCTTGTCTGCTTTTATTACTTGTTATATTTCTAGTAAAGTTAAAGCTTTTAACACTGCTTGGGTGCCTATGAAGTTGATGAATTCCTCCACTACTGATGGTGTCTCATGCTGATCCTCTAATGGGTGCATTGAAATATAATCTGCTGGGTTATTTTCTTTGCCTGGCCCATGCACAATTTTATAATCATAACCATGCAGATATTGTAAACCCCATCACTCAGAGCGCACTGCTGCCATGAACTGTGAACTGCCAAATATTGTCATGAGTGCCTGATGATCTGTTACCACAGTAAATGCCGAGACATAAATGAATAAGAGACAGTATATGAAAACCAAGAGGGCTAGCAGGCCTCTGTCATACCCCCAAAGTAGACTTGGACTCTCTCTAAAAGTAGATTTGGTCTTGCATAGAAGAAAGTCAGAGCACTTTTACCTGGATTGGAATACAAACTATATTTTCATAGATTCAAGGGAGCCTTCATAAATCTGGTGGCAGAGTCTTTTTTTTTTTTTTAAGAGAAAAAAAAACTGTTAGGTAATGGCCTGTGTGTTTGGATATTGCAAAGTGTGCAAGAGTTATTGCCTTCATTTCCATTTGTCAAGTGGCTAAGAGTACACAAAATTACTTTACAATGCCTGACGTTATATCAGCTTCCCAGGCAACGTGGCAGGACAAAAGCCATCTTTCTCAATGGGCCCCAACTTCTAATTTCCTGAGGAACTGAGATGTGTTGGTCTTAATGTCTAACTTCTCCATCTGTAAAATGGGGATCAGAATAGTTTCTGTGTCCTGGAATATGTTAAGAATTTGTTCATGCTCAAAATGGAACTTTGGAAATGCAAATGGCTGTGTGGAAGTGAGGAAAACAAATCATAGGATATATACATTTAGATTTTTCATTTTGATTCTGTAAAGCTCAATTATAAGTTTATTTTATTCAAAATCCCTGCTTACAATTTTTTTCATATTAAAAAAAGAGAACACTGAACTTATGCTACCAAATGTCTCATATAGTTTGGGGATTATGACAGCTCTGATGTATCTTAATGAATGCTAAAGATAATAAAATACTTGCTATGTCTAAAATCATCACTTTAGTTTATGCTACTTTTTGATGTGTTTAAAGAACATAAATGATTTCAATATTCTACTTACAAAGATAATTCTTTTTCAGCAAAAATGTAAAGGACATTTAAGATTTAAGCATAAATTACTTGATACACACAAAAATTACTCAGTATGTAAATTCAGTGTATATCTTTTTTTATCTTTTTATTTGGCTCTCATCCCTTTTATCTCTTTTCATTTCCTAGTTTTGATGACCAGGTTTCTGTCATGTTTCTTTCTATCCAGTACCCCAGCCATTAAAAGATAGGGTTCCCCATTCTTACACCAATGACATTCCATGGCACATGGCAAGGTAGACTTTTGTTCAAACCAGTGTTCTGTGTTTCAGCATTTCTATCAATTAATTGAAGAAACAATAGCCGTTCAGTGAACACCTACTATATATCAGATGCTGTACAAGGTATTTTAACATTTAATCTCATTTCCACTACAGTCTGAAGAGGTATATACTATGGTTCAGAGAGATTAATAATTTTCCCAAGGTCACAGAGCTAGCAAGTAACAGAGGCAGTATTCAAACCCAAGCCTGTTCAGTGATCTTTTGACCCCTTCCCTCTTTTTTTCCGTTTGCAGACAAGTCAACTATGGTGGCTTGAAATGTGTCCACACATCTTCAATGCTTCTCCCTTTGTAAGGTAGAGTTAATTCTATCTATAGGACTTGGTAGAAGTGACTGTGGCTTTTCAGACAAGTTAAAAGCATTGCAGCTTCCTCCTTGCCTTTTTTCTTGGTTCATTTACTGTGAGGGAAGCCAGGCACCAAGTGGGAGGACTCTCAATTAGCCCTATGGAGAGGTCCACATGGACTGAAGACATCTAGCTCCAACTCACTTGTCATGTGAACAAGCCAACTTAGAAGTGGGTGCTTCAGCCCGGTGACACCTTTAGATGACTGCAGGGCTGGCTGACATCTTGACTACAACCTCAGGCAAGATTCTGAGCCAGAACTGCCCACCTAAGCTGCTTAAATTCCTGACCTATCAAAATTCTGTGAGACTATAAATGTTAATTGTTGTTTTGTGCTGCTAAGGTTTGGGGTATTTTGTTATGTGGCAATACACCAGCTAATAAAACAGATAGCAGAACTGGTATGTAAAGTGATGATGATAGATTAGAATTCTAGGCCAGAATCAATAAGAAAAGTTTAAAACAGTTACTGTTACTTCAAATCAATTGGGTAAGTTCAATTGCCAATATGGGAGCAGTTAATTTAAAAATAACTGCAATTGATCACAACTTCAAATTGAGCTAGCAATGTGATTCTTAAAAAAATAATATTAATAAGTCAATGCTTGTGTAGTCCTGGGCTGCATTTATAGAAGTTGTGACTCTCTCCCTGCTTTTCCTAGATAGATCAAATCACAGCTGGAAACAGCAGTACCATTTAAGACTCTGGGGCTCTTTGGTACAGAGAAAGAAGGGCCAGTCAAAATAGTGGGGCTGTCTCCAACTCTGGGAAGAGTTATAGCACAGGAGTGCTAGAAGATTTGTTCTGTTTCATTCCACGGAACAGAACTAGAATCTTGGGAGTCAGCTCTGAAGATCGTGCTAATACTCAGCAAAGCTCTAGAAGAGACCCCTGGATGGGAGTTGAGACTATAAAACTGAAGAGCTGTTTACAACGACAATGCAGGGTATTAGAACCTAATTTCCGTGTTGGTGTTAGAGTCAGGAATGACCCTGGTGGTCTGGACTATTCATGTATTTCACTCATATCCTCCGTGTGATACCAGGAGGACTTAATATTTATAAAATGCGTGTGCAGTGTGGGTAAGGGTCTAACCTCTTACCCTGGCCCATGGAGTATGGTCACTCTTTTGGGAGATGTCTGCTACTTGGAGAAAATTGACAAAGAAATAAGGTGCCCTACTTCTGAACAGCATCTCAACTGCCATTCCCCAAAGCAAATATACACTGTGCTTGTTTGAAATTTTTATTTTTACTTTTAAGTTTCTTTTTATAAAACTATGCAAAAATTCAAAATGTGTTCATGTCATACATGCCTTTTTTGTGTAATCTTTTTTCTTCATATTTTTGATCTTCATCTTCTTTTTCCCACTCTCTCCACAGTAGATATCCTCACCCAAAATGTTACTTATGTTACCAATCCAATAAATATATCCTGCCATATGTCTCTCCATGCTCATATACATTGAAACACATGTGTACTAAACATATCCACATAGACAGAGGGGCATTTTTGGTTTTAGTTTATGAATGTGGAATCATATTGTAAATAATTTCTTGCATTTTGCCTATAATAGTTGTCATTTCCACTTGGCATGCAGAAGAACATCCTTTGGCTCAAGTGTTGTGGTACTTTTTATTCTTTTGTCAAACCAATGCTTGCTTTCTCATTGCTTCCATTTGCACTCCCCTCACTTGTTTGTGATTTTGAACTTCTTTTCTTACCTTATATTTGTCATTTGGACTTCACTGGTCTGTTAATTGCCTGTTTATATCTTTGGCCCATTTGTTCTTGGGTCTTGGGTCTTTTTCTTGTCAATATATGCAGACTCCATATATTATAGATGCTGTCCTTTTTGTGAGAGTTAGTAAATTAGCAGGGCTCATATACACTGTTCTAGGAGCAAAGGATGCTTTGTGGAACTCCTGCTGTTCACTCATCATTCCTCATGAATCTTTCTGCGGTACCAATCTTGACATATGGACCAAATGAATGTTGCCATGGTCATCTTTATATTAAACTAATAGAAGAGCTTAACTAAAAACTATAGTGTTTTATTTCCATAGCCCAATAGATCATCCTATGCACAACCTGGAAGTATATGCATGCTCGTTTAATTTCACGAGCAATGAATATTCCACAATTAGCATCACTCTGATATTGCTTTTTGCAAGATAATAACACTCCTCACCATATCTAACTCCTTGATGGACCAGTTGGACCTCCATCTGGGTACTGTAGGATAGGTAGCACTATTCTAAAATAATTTCTCTTCGATCACCATTTTCTGAAATGTTTTCTTCTGATCCACATGTTTCTTTCTGATTGGAGTACAAGAAATCAGAGAGTGAGCTGGAGAGGGGCTGTTTAAGGATCACCCGGCATCACATTCAGCACAGCAAGGTAGTGGTAGGTCAAACAATTGCAGAGCTGAGTCAGAAAGCAAGGTGAGGCAGGAGTAAGGTTGAACCTATACACTTGATGGAAATGTGCCACAAATTTGGTGCTGAGCTTTCCTGTAGCCAGATGGAAATGGAACTGCAATTGGGTCTAAACTACAGTTTATCACAAGTTAAATATCAATCTGTTCCTCTGGAAATAGCTCATGTATCTTGATAGTTTGACCAAAGATTAATTTTTTCCATAAAGCTTTTCATGTCACAAGGGATATGTGTTTGTGCCTTACTTTTTTCTTACCTAGGAAGAGGGGGCTGAGCTGGATCATTTCCTCGGCTCTTTGTAGCTTTTTGTGCTCTGACATTTCGCTTTATTGTTATGATAATGTTTTGTTTGTTTTATAGCTTCCCAGATATCATCCGATAAGACATGGACTGTGGGCATATTCTCCTGATCTTATTTTTTGTTATGTAGAATTTGGCAGAGCTTAGTGTAAGGTACAAAATGAGGAGAACTCTCCTTAAAGATTAGTGTAGGTCTTTATAAATACTCCTTCGTTTCTATATTCAGGGTCTGGAGCCAGTAAAGCACTTTCCATATCAAAATACTGTATCTTCAATCATCGTCGTCTTTGGGTATAATCACCTCTCATGTTATAAATGAACCATTTTGCTCATTGTTGATATAGCAATTTGCTGAGCTGATAGATTTAGATGGAATAGCTCTGACAGTGGTTGTGTGTGTGTATGTGCATGTGTGTGTGCACATGTGTGTGTGCGCGTGTTTGATAGATTTTTATTTTAGAGCAGTTTTAGGTTTCCAGAAAATTGAGTAGAGTATGGACAGAGCTCCCATACACTTCCTGTCTCCCTCCCTACATAATCCCTATTATAGCATACTGAATTAGTGTAGTATATTTATCACAATTGATAAGCCACGATTGGCTTTTGTTAACTAATGTCCATAGCTTACATTGGGGTTTACCCTTTGTGTTGTACAGTTCAGTGGGGGTTTTGCCAAATGCATTATTTGTATCCATCATTTTAGTTTCACTCACCTGGCTTTAGGTGAGATAGTTACAATCATATTTTTATCACATTTGATAGCTGTGTGAGGTTTTCTTACTCATGTTCAAAAGCAAAATTATAAAATGCACAAGTTCCCCCCAAATATGGCTAAATATTTTAATTTAGCATATGGCCAGTATATTTATTTCCTAGGTTAGGATATACATTTTTGTAAAACTTCATTGTCATTTTCTATAGGTATTTATAAAACTTGGAAATTCATCTGGGCTGCTCAATGCCATTGCCAATTTATTATTCCAAAAGAGCACATGGTGGTTGCTTAGTACAACATTCTGATGTTACAACAAGATGTCAGATTAAATATTGAAGATATAGCACCTAAACAGTCCTTTGCTAGGGAGCACTGTACTGTTTCTAAATATTTGATGAATCCAATGGAGTGAGTTAGTTCTTTAAGTTTTAAAGTGTTATAAATTTATACTCAGTAGGAAGAAAATCTGCCCCGGAAACATGGAAACTTGCAATTCTTATGTTATTTTTGCCATCTGTCTCTTAATTTTTTGCCCATGTAAGAAAAGGATCTAATACCTAGATACCCAGGTACCCAGGCACCCACATATGCCTTTTAGTTCATGTTGTCATGATGTTTGCTAAGGTTCCAGGCATGTTGGATATCTGTGACCAGCAGTTAGACAAGTTATCACCTTTAGTCTGCGAACATATATCTTCCATATCCACTTGAGTAAAGAGAGGGAGAGATTTATATTATACATGTGACTGTTCATTCACTCAATAAATATTTCTTGAGGTATTGGCCTATGTACTAGGTACTGGGCTAGATGTAAGAACAAAAGAGTCTAATGATGACACAGATAATTAGCAATTATAGGACAAAATGAATATATATGAACATAGTATTTTAGACCTCAAGGGTAGTTGATCCCAATCATTTTATAGCTAAATAAGTTGAGGCTAAGAAAGGTCATTATCAAATGAACAGCAGAGCCTGGAATAGAACTGGCTCTTAATTAAGCATCTCCTTATCCCCTTTTTGTTTTTGTTTAAATAGCATTACATTGTTCTAATAAAACTGAGACATCTTTAATTCTTTAATTTTTTGCCAGCTATATTCCTTGGGTTGATTAGGGGAGAAGGAAGATGACTACAAAATCCTAGTGAAGCTTAATTTAATTTGTCTTGGATGAATGTGGAGCTAAAATTGTTAGCTGGAAGACATACACAAAGAGGTATAAAAACCCAAGAGTGTTGTTGCTTTTTCCAAGTTTGTTGCAGATTAGGATTTCATCACTGGAGTTAAAAGCATTGGGGACATGTTGAATTACTTTTTCTGATTGTATCTTTAACATTTTTCAACAGCTGAGTTTATTTTAGACATTAATCTTTGAGGCTGTCTCAAGAAAATACAAAAATAAAATGTTTTTTCAAAAACAGGATTTTGTAACGAGTTCTGAGGGTCACCTTTGTTCAAATCTGGCTCAGAGAAGACAGATGAACCATTGAGCAATTGAACTGTATCTGGTAAAATTGACCAGAAAATGTATGTATCTCCTTCTCTCTATCTCTTGATCTGAGTGATTCACACCAATGCAAATTCTGACCTACCTCCATTATTCAGTTTAAGACAAGAAAGTATAAAAGATGTATTAGTGCATGATGCTAGATCAGTCACTGTCCTGATTTTATCTCTGCTTTTCCATTCTTTTAAATTAGATTCTTCATTTTTCTTAAGGTTTCATGTTTCTTCATTTTCATCATGCTCCGTCAATAATTTCTCTACATTTGCAGCTAACTCAGGCCGTAGAATAGATCAACTATATTTTTTTAATGGTACACATGAAATTGAACTCTAATATCCCAAAGGCAGAAGACTGATTCTATTAAATTACAAATAAATGTAGAACATTCAGGGATGCTGGAATTACAACAAATGTTGCGTTGTGTAACATATGGAACAGAATGTTTTCTCAATAGCCAAAAATTACTTTTATTGTCTGAATATCATAAAGGAGCTTTAAGTTGTGTTTAAAGCGAGCTAATAGAGTAGAACACACATTTGAAAGGACGTATTATATTATATACTAACCATGTTCTAGGAAGATTTTCCTCCTTGCGGGTGTCCTGCTTCTGAGGACCTGCCTTGACCCGCGGCTCACCTGAACCAGTGCAATAATGAGTTACCAAGATCTTAAAGTAAGTCCTCTTTGCCCTTCACAGTTTATAGCAGTGCTTTCATAAAATTATATCATTTTGATTCTGTTTATGACCACACAAGGAATATGACTCTCAGCACCTTACATATTATGCATACGGTCCTTTATCCCCAGGGGGCTAAGTAGGAAGAAAACAAACACTATTAAATGCCTGCTATAAGACTCATTTCTAAGAGCTCCTTTTCAGAGTCTTTTTATGTCTTTTTGTTACCAGAAGATGTAAATGTTCTGAACACGAAACATTCCCCATTTTAATCAATAACAAGCAATCAAATTGGGAAGTCATGAGAAGAGTAGCAGGAAGAAAATGAAACAAACCTCTAGATACATTGAGAAAGGAAAAGCAAAGGAGCCCTAATTGTGGAGAATATTTATTTTTCCTAACAGAGGGCTGCAAATATTATTGCCTAAAGCCCTTCTTTTCTCCTGGTCATATTTATAGGGCACAGCAATCTAGTTACATACTTGAGTAGATAACCAAATCATAATGCTTGTAGCAAATATTGCCACCATGGATGTCTTGCCCATATGCTCACCCAGGAGCCACTTAACTGACAGTTCCTTCATAGGATGCTTCCTGCATCTCCAGGTCTGAGGGGGTCTGCCAGTCCTGGGAGCAGGTGGAGCCAGTGCATGAGGCAGACTGGAAATACTGGAAAGTTAGTGTCCCCAAGAGCGACACTCAATCAAGGAAAGATGGGCAGCTGTGGATGTGTTTGGTTAGGTTTTCTGGGAAGCAGATGCTAAGGGGGTACTAAAAAGGCATGTAGAGGAATTGCTCTGAACGAGGAAATAGAGAGAGGGCCAAGGAAGTCTGGGAATATTGTGAGTCCAGGATATAAGTCTGACCCTGACAAAGATGATGACAAGTAAGTATATCACATCCTACATGGCAATATAGTCTAGGGAAAGTTCAGCTAAGCCCCTAAGAAGTCCTTGAGCTGAAGTTACCAAGAAAGGAGTCTCCTATCTCTCAGGAACATGTCTGGTTCGAATCCTGGCCACATCCAGTTATTGGTGGGAGTAGCCTTGGGAGGTGTGGCCTCAACATGAATGAGGCCAGGGGTTTCAAAACTTGACCGCTAGGCCCTTAGCCATTTCTCTGGTCTGCGAGGTACATTCTCCTGGCTGCTATGTGAATAAAAATTCAGCTACTGTGAAGGGACAGGTTAAGGCGTGTTCCACACAGTTCCTCAATAGGTGCCCAGAAGGACTGAGCTCCACGTACTCTTGCACTACATTAATTTTATTGGCTCTCATCCCTTCCTTGTCTCCCTTCTCCATTCTCTCACCATGCTTCATGGGTCATCTCCCAAATAAGCTACTTGCACCCAGATCTTAGTCTCAGGATTGGCTTTGGGAGAAACTAAGACAATGCTTTTCATTCATTCATTTTTTTAAAAACCATTCTTTGAAGTATGACTGACATGCAAAAAGCTGTACATATTTAATGTAGACAACTTCTTAGTTTGGTGATAAGTGTACACCATCATTGAGGACATAGACATACCCATTAGCTCTCAAATTCTTCTCCTCTTCTCAATATTATTATTTTCTCTTCTGTAGTAAGAGCACTTGAGATAAGATGCACCATCTTAGTAAATATTAAATACACAATAAGGTATTATTGTTAACTATAGGCACTATGCTATATAGTAGATCTCCAGAATTTATCTTGCACAGCTGATACTGTACCCCTTGATCATCACCTATCCAATCCTTCCTCCCCTGAGCTTCAGGTAACCTCCGTTCTACTCCCTGCTTCTATGAGTTTGAGTATTTTATTTATTTTTTGAGTGTTTTTATCTATTTTTGAGAGAGAGAGAGAGCAAGAGAGCACAAGTCAGGGAGGGGCAGAGAGAGAAAGAAAGAGACACAATCTGAAGCAGGCTCCAGGTTCCAAGCTGTCAGCAAAGAGCCTGACGTGGGACTAGAACTCATGACCTGTGAGATCATGACCTGAGTTGAAGTTGACGCTTAACTGACTGAGCCACCCAGGTGCCCCTGAGTTTGACTATTTTAAACTCCACATATAAGTAAGATAATTCATTACGTGTCTTTGTGTGACTGGCTTATTTCACTTAACATCATGTCCTGCAGGTCCATCCATGTTACTGCAATTGGCAGGACTTCTTTCTTTTTAAAGGCTGAATAATAATATTCTACTGTAGATCCATACCACATTTTCTTTATTTTTTAAGTTTTTAAATTTATTTTAAGAGAGAGAGAAAGAGAGGTCAAGAGAGAATCCCAAGCAGGCTCCTCACTGCCAACACAGAGCCTGATGCAGGGCTCAAACTCATGAACTGTGAGATTATGACCTGAGCTGAAATCAAGAGTAGGACACTTAACCACATTTTCTTTATCCATTCATCTGTAGGTGGGCATTTAGATTGTTTCTATACCTTGGCTATTTTGAATCATGCTACAATGAACAATGGAGGCCATGTATCTCTTTGAGATTCTGATTTCAATTCCTTGAGATTACTACCCAGAAGTGGGATTGCTAGAAGATATCATACTTCTATTTTTAATATTTTAAAAAATCTCCATACTGCTATTATTATTTTTTATTTTTTAAAGTTTATTTATTTATTTATTATTTATAGAGAGAGGGAGCGGGTGAGGGGCAGGGGCAGAGGGAGAGAGAGAATCCCAAGCAGGCTCCACACTGTCAGCACAGAGCCCCATGCGGGGCTCAATCTCACAAACCCAGCAAGACCATGGTCTGACCTGAAATCAAGAGTCAGATGCTTAACCGACTGAGCCACCCAGGTGCCCCTCCACATTATTTTAAAATAATAGCTGTACTAATTTACATTCCTACCAATGATGTACCAGGATTCCCTTTTCTCCCCACCAACACTTGTTATCTTTTATTTTTTACTAATAGCCATATGACAGGTGTAAAGTGATATCTCATTATGGTTTTGATTTGTATTTCCCTACTGATTAGTGATGTTGATTATTTTCTTATACATCTGCTGGTCATTTATATGTTGGAGGAGTATCTATTTGGATCCTTTGCCCATTGTTTAACATTCTTTAATTGAGTTATTTGTTTGTGTTTGTTAATGAGTTAGATGAATTCCTTCTATATTTGGAGTATTAACCACTTCTCAGATATATGGTTTGCAGATACTTTTTCCCATCTCCCTTAAACAATGCTTTTCAATGACCTTTAGTTGCTGAGATTGTCTACTATAGAGCAGGTCTGTTTTGGGTATTCTATGGCTGATTTGAGGCCATTTTTATGTTCAAAACATTGAATCATCAAAGCAGTTTGTTATTACCTATTAGTGAGCCCCAAAAATATCAGTAACTTTTACCTCTCTCCTAAATCCTACCGTCTCCCTAATTCCAATTCCTGACATCCACTAAAGTGGTTTGAATGGACCTTAACAAAATGTTTCTTCAAAATCTTTGCTTAGACTGTTTTTTTCTAATCTAACAGCATGAAAATGTGGCTAATTAGAGCCAAAACAGTTAAGCCAAAATATGGACAGAAATTGCATTATCTTTGAGGGCTTTATATGGTTTACATGTCTTTTGTCTGATGATCAGATATGGGCCAGAGTAGCCAAGACAGAAACATTTGACTGTCACACATGGCCTATCCCCCCAAACCCAGGGGATAACCTGCATCCCACTCTGGCAGAATAGAATGAATTTTGGGTTTAAGTCCTGCTTTATTGAACCTGCTATCAGAAAAATCATCAGTCAAGCAGTCAGGACAGGGTCTAGTCTCTGACTTCTCACGTTAGATCCTGACACAGGGTTGCCTTCAAGTTGCCGTGGCAACACGAATGCATGTATTGCACTGTACATTGACCTGTTAGGGGAGGTCACATGGAGGCCACCCAGGCATATCTCAATTCCTTGTCTTGTTACATTGAGTGGGTCAAACAGCGCCAGCATTGTGTTTTGTGCACTCCATTCTTGCCCACTGCCCTTCCAACCCCTTCCTGTGACCCCTACTCTTGCCACAACTGAGCATCAGTCCTACGGGGGCTCCTTTTCTTCTGTCTGAGATCTGTGGGCTTCCTAGTGTTGTAATCTGGATGACAGTCATGGTGGCCTGGGAAGCCTCCAATGCTAACCCTCCTTTATTTTTTCCTAATTCAACCTCAAATTATAATGGGGGGGTAATAGTTACGGCATTGTTAAGCTTTTATTATTTAAATAAAGAAATGCCAGTTCTTATTATCATTATTTTCATAGACATAAACATATGTCAGTACCAAAACTTAGAAAGTATGTTACCTTACAGTAAAACAAAAATGGTTTCTAAGAAAAGACATTTTATAATTTTATACTATCATATATATAATTTTTTCCCATAAAGTGGTACTAGTTTGACAATTGGTATGGAAACTACTAATAAATAATAGCGTTAATAATGAACCTTTGTTGTATGCTTACTATGTGCCAGGCACTGTGCTATTGCTTTATAAGCATTATCTCATTTAGTTCCCATAATAATACTTGAGGCAAATGCTATTATTGTTTTCATTGTATAGGCAAATAAACTGAGGCGAGGAGAATAGTGTATGCATCTGGTACCCAAATTCTGCACTTGAACTCCACAGCCTGAATTTTTAACCTCTATATTTTTCTGCACTGGTTCCCAGAATAAGGTCTGGGAACCAGCAACATCAACGTCATTTGGAAACTTGTTGAAAATACAAATTCTTGAGTCCCACCTTGGACCTACTGAATCAGAAATGGGAGGTAGGAACCCAGCAATCACAAACCTGCCAAAGGACTCTGACTTATGCTAAAATTTGAAAGCCTTTACTGTACGCCATTCTGAGGTATACACAACACTATTATGCTATTATTTATTTTCTACCTCTTGGAAAAAATAGTGTATATTCCTTAAGACTGAGACACAATCAGGTTCTTCAACTTTCCTTTTATTCTCTGTAGTTTAGGTGGCATGGTGGACATTCATAAAGCATTTATTAAATTGAAAAGGAAATGCTACCATCAGTCTTGAATGACTTAAGTTCAATTGTCTAGAAAGATGAGATGCGGGATTAGAGAACTTTTTGAGATTCTTTGCATCTCCAGCACCCTAATATTCTTCCTGTCTTTCATTGTGTGTATTTGTGATTATCGGGAATTACGTGGATATAAAGCTAATATAGCATTTTGCTTGCATGTGCGATAATCATTAAAAACACAGCATGAATCATAGTAACATATGGCATTTAAAAATAAGCTTTTCAATTATGCCAGGAGATGCAGAGCTCATTTTGTTTTGCTACAGAATATGTAATATTGGTAAGTAAAGGTTTGAAGAAAGTGGCTTTCTTCAGAATACATTAAGAAGATTTCTTTTTCCTGTGCACAACATTGGTGCTGATCGATTGTCCAAGTGCAGATCAACAAGACAGTTCTCTAGCCTACTTTCAAAGAAAAGCCCTCTCGAAATACATAGCATTATCATTATTAGTGATATTACAGAAAAGAAACCTTGTAGTCCCACTACTGAATCACTTTTCCTGTGATAGACTTTAGATATTACATGCAATTGAGCACAAACAATGTGCTTTGGAAAATATCAAGACTTACTATAAAAAGAATTTGAAGTGGAGTGGATATTCTGCAGTTTCTTATCAAGGCTTTAATTGAAGACTTCCTTCATTTCACTATCTCAAGGATGACATTATATGCCTATCACTCAAACAGAGAGAGAAACAAATTTGATGCTCATTTTGAATCTCTTTGCCAATAACAACATCTTTACCCATCAGGCTAAGTTCTTATACAGAATTTGTTATATTACTAACATTTAATAATATCTATTTACAGACATCCAAAGGGTACTTACTATTAATACTGTACTCCCAGATGTCTTTATTATTATTCACTAAGTGTGTTGGCAACATACACTTAAAATGTTTTTCCCAGCTATGATTTCTCTAATAATTTATTATTTTAAAAAAATTTGAGGGGCGGCGTCTGGGTGGCTCAGTTGGTTAAGCATCCGACTTCGGCTCAGGCCATGATCTAGCGGTTTGTGGGTTTGTGGGTTCAAGCCCCACATCGGGTTCTGTGCTGGCAGCTTAGAGCCTGGAGCCTGTTTCAGATTCTGTGTCTACCTCTCTCTCTGCCCCTCCCCCGCTCATGTTCTGTCTCTCTGTCTCAAAAACAAATAAACATTAAAAACATTATTTTTAAAAAATTATTTAAGTTCGTTTAAATGTTTATTTATTTTTGAGAGAGACAGAGACAGAGGGAGAGTGGGGGAGGGGCAGAGAGAGGGAGACATAGAATCTGAAGCAGGCTCCAGGCTCTGAGCTGTCTGCACAGAGTCCAGTGTGGATGCGGGGCTCAAACCCAAGGACCACAAGATCATGACTTGAGCTGCAGTCCAAGGCTTAACCGACTGAGCTACCCAGGTGCCCCAATTTATTATTTTTTTCAGAGGCTACGTCTACATGGAGAAGATAAACTACTATTATTAAAATCTCTGGTCATTTCAGAAAATAAATAAAATGAGCAATTTTGTCAGGTAACATGTTTGCTTTATTTTCATGTCTTTAACTTTTGGCTGCAAATTACAGAATTTGCATCTATTAGCTGTATTGATTCTAAGTTGGAGAATCCATTCACTTGATGTAAACACAAAGGAAGATTTTGTTTTCAGGTGTCTGAGTATCTTCCTAAGGAGGCAGTCAGGCCCTGGAGGGGAAGACTGGAATGAGGAACTGAGGCAGACTCCCTGGCCTTCACACACGTGGGCTCTGGGCTTTGCTTACGCTGCTTGGCGTCTTCATCCTTGCTTTTCTGAACAGAGTGGCTTTCTAGGCTTACCCTAATGCATATCACCAAACACAATCGCCTCCAGCAAAGCCAGCAGCCCATATGGTGCTCGTGTGTCAATTAGAAATAGGCTTCCTTCCTCAATACATTTTAATTCCATCAGTTCGAAAGTTGTCATAATATATTGATTTTGTGGTAATGAGACTTTACTGCTGAAAGAAGCGTCAAATGAACATCTACCATGTGACTGGTGCCCCCTTAGATGTGCTGCCCTGGGGAAGTACACAGCCAGCTCTCTCATGCGCTGCTCTGGCTGCTGTAGACCTGGTTTACATCCCTTTCAGTCCACACCTGCGCACAAAAGAAAGATTTACCAGGAGACGGTGTGCAACTGACTCAGTTTGAGTCACATTATCACCCCTGAACATGCAAATGGGGGGGTATGTCAGGCACACACAAGACTGCCAGGTGGGGTGACCAACCATTACAGTTTGCCTGGGACTGAGCAAGGGGAAAAGCTAGAACGGGAGAAGTTCTGGGCAAATGAGGACAAGCTGGTCACCCTAAAGGGATGGTCAATTCTACACAGAGGATACAATTCTCACCAAGAAGTAAGGAGAGGGGAGAAGATACCCCAAGAGGGTACATTGTACATCAGAGGTCATGCTGTTTGGGGTTAATTACCATAGGTAGTTTGTTATTTTGACATTGTGGAGACTCAATCCTACAGTAATTTTATTTCATTTGGCCTTACAGAGCTATCATAAAATATCATGGTAATCTTTATTTGGATATACCAGGCTATATATCTCAGTGCTATTTCTTTTCTGTTCAAATTCTATTCTAGCAAAGGAATTATTGTTCTATATTAAATTTGGGGTGTTTTAGTCTGACATTTTGCTTAAGTTAATGTTACCATTGTTTTTTCTCAGGAAGTTTTTGAAATGTTCTATTTTTTTTAAAAATTCCTTTGAAGAGGGATGTCTGGGTAACTCAGTCAGTTAATAAGCCTCCAACTTCAGCTCAGGTCATGATCTCACAGTCTGTGAGTTCGAGTCCTGCGTGGAGCTCTGTGTTGACAGCTCAGAGCCTGGAGCCTGCTTTGGATTCTGTGTCTCCCCCTCTCTCTGCTCCTAGCCCATTTGTGCGCACATACACGTGCACTCTCTCTCTCAAAAATAGACATTAAAAAACATTTTTTAATAAAAATTTTTTTCTAGGAAAAATGTGTATTTGTGGACTGGGTTACAAAATTTGTTATAGTTATCAGTGAAGACACCTAGATAAATGATAAGTCATTTAGTTTCTCAAATAAATGTTTTCACTGACTCTGGAGTTTGAAACACAGAAGAAAAAGAAGTGAATCTGAGTTGTGTTCCTTTTCTGTTGAAGGGCAAAGAAAGACAAGAGCTTTCCTTGGAGCCTTCCTTCCCGACAAAAAGCATCTTCATTTAAGCTTATAATTTCTATCTTGTGCATAAAATCAAACCGAAGAGAAGCAACAGTAAAATGTCTTACTTTCAATTAAAATTACCTTCAGATTGTATTTTAATCTATAGCCTACTTTAAGTCCTATCAGAAGAGGACTTATCAGAAATCTTAAATACTTACCGAGGAATGTAATTGACCTGATACTGGATTTTAGAAAGAGAAAAGACATTTGATAACTAAGACAAGAGTCCAAAATATACTTTAATCCCAGTTGAGGGGGAAGGTAAGTCATCCAGGGGGAGAAAAATAGAGACAGAGAAAAGATCCAATGGGGAGAGAAATTTGGACAAAGGGAGAAGGTCACACTTGCTGATAAAATGAGATGATAAGGGCAGGTAGAGAGAGGGAGTAAAGAAGAGAATAAAAGGACCCTCAGGATGTTCTAAAATGAGAGTTGGCTTTTTAAATTGCTAGAAGCTCATGAGACACCTGGGTGGCTCAGTCGGTTAAGTGCCAGGCTCATGGTTTCGGCTCAGGTCACGATCTTGCAGTCACAGGATCGAGCCCCACATTGGCTTGTGCTAACTGCTTGGGATCGTCTTTCTTCTTCTCTCTCTGCCCCGCTCCTGCTCGCACACTCACTCTCTTTCTTTTTCAAGATAAATACATAAACCTAAAAAAAATAATAAATTGCTAGACTCAGCAAAACTGGCTGTGAAACAAGGCAGAGCTAGGTTTAAATCTCAGTCCTATCACACGCCAGCTCTGTGACCAAATTTCTTCTCATCTCAGAGCTTCATTGACTCCATCTATAAAATGGAGATGGTAATGCTTATCCTGAGGGGCTCCTGTAAGGGTGGACATTCCGTTTGAAAGTCTTGGCACACAATAGTTTCTCCGTAAGTGGGCTTTTTATTCTGCCGTGCCTTATTCTTTACCTTGAGGGTGTTATCATTATCTCTGAAATGCTAATTATGAGGTTGTTACTTTGAAAATTTAATTCAAGTAATTATTTATGGAAGCCAAATGTCCTGCTATCTACTGGACATATATAAGATAAAATGTTGTCTCCACCTCAAGATCTCAAAATCCTAGTACAATGAAAGAAGTGCACATATGGAGGGATGTTTTAGGGACAAGTGGTCAACAAGACTATGTGGCCCTGGAAGGCTTCTTAAATCCCTGAGATGAGCTTAAGACAGTGTTTCAAATTTTAATAAGCAAAGAAATCACCTACAGATCTTGTTACAATGTGGATTTTGCAGTCAAATGCTCTACTACTGAGGTATACCCCCATTACAGTGTGGATTTTGAATCAGTAGGTCTAAGATGAGTCTTGAGATTCTGCATTTCTAACAAACTCCAAGATGATGTCAAGGTTGCTGGTCAGCAGACCACACACTGAGTAATAAGAAGTGGTTCTCAATCACACACGCACGTTAGAATCACCTGGGGAGTATTTAACAAAATGATGCTTGGTTCCCACTTTTGAAAAAGACTGATTTCATTGGTCTAAGGAGTGGCCCAGGCATGCTTAGTTTTAAAAGGCTCTGTAGGAAATTTTAATATGCAGCCAGGGTTGACATCATGGCCTTAATTGGTGAGCTGCACCAGCAGTCTTTGGCAAGGAGATTGCTTTGCAGAAAGGAAGAACAGCATGTGGGAAAAGCATGGATGTGTGTATTCAAATGGTGTATTCTGACAATTGCTCATCATTCAGTTTGGAGTTAGAGCTGAAGCAGAGGATAGAGCGTGGAGATGAGAGATGATATTGGGTGGGTAGTCTGGGACCAAACTTTGGAGGCCTTTTAGGCTGTGTTAAGGACTACACCTTTTTTCAATGGTCAGTGGAGAATTGGCAAACCCTTATTACTAATGGAGTGACAAGCTCAATTTTTTCCTTTGGTGAGTGGTTTGCTTCACCTATGTGTGTTAGAGACAAAGGTTCTCAATCCTAGTTAATATCATTTATATGTTTTTGCTTTTTAAAAACTTTTGAGTGTGGTAAAATATACATAACATGAAGTTCACAACTGCAACCGTTTTTAAGTGTACAATTTAGTGGCATTAGACACTCACAATGCTGTGTAGCTATCAGTACTACAAATTTCCAAAACTTTTCTATCACCTCAAACAGAAAATCTTTAACCAATAGGCACTAACTCCCCATTTTCCCCTGCCCCCTGGACCTGGTAATCTTGATTCTACTTCCTGTATCTGTGGATTGCCCATTCTATTCTCCATGAATTTGTCTCTACCTCATATAAGTGTACTTCATATACAATGTTTGTCCTGTTGTATCTGACTTATCTCACTTAACATAATGATTTCAAGGCTCATCCATGTTGTAGTTTATATCAGAATTTGACTCCATTTTTTTATGCCTAAAAGGTAAATCATTGTATATACCACATTTTGTTTATCCATTCATCTGTTGGAAGACACTTGTGTTGTTTTCTACCTTTGGCAATTGTGAACATCCAATCTTAGTTATATATTAGAATAATATGTATTATTTAAAAAAATTTGCTGCTTCCCAGGCCTCACCTCAGGCCAACCAAATTAGATATTCTGGGGATGAGGTGCAGTCATGGTTGGGGAGCAGTGGTTAAACCTCCGCAAGGGATTCGATTGTATGCCAGTGAACCACTGCTTTATATAAGGCTAATTAAGTCCAAGTCCCAAGTGCAATTCCTTTAAGAGTTATTTGTCAAGATTTAGTATGGAAGAGCATCAGCTGGCGGGCTTATTGAAAAAGACTAGTCCCAGTCTCCATACTGGGAAAGACTGAATCATTAGGTCTTGGATAGGAATTAGGAATCCTGTTTGCAAACAAGGTAGTCTTCAGGGGATTCCAACGTCAGGGGTCTGGAACACCATTTTGAGGAACGCTGACTTCAAGACTGTTTAGTTTGACACAGAGAAACTGCACGTTCTTATTACATTCTGATTACCATACCATCTCTGTATTTTTAATTTTAAGAAGCCATTTGTCGTAAAGAAACTGAAGGAAAGCATAGAGGTGGCTCAGAAAAACTTGGCTGTTACAGAGAAATAATTCAGGACCAACTGGAACATCAGCTATATGATGCTTAATATGCACCCATCAGTAGGACAGAGGTATTCTCTGTTGGCACTCCTCTCCCACTTGGCTCTTTCATGAGCTCTGTCCCTTATTGTATTAATCGGTCCTGCTGTTTGAAGGACTGATATCAAGCAGTCCTCATATTACAGTTAGATTGTATCTACCACTGACTTTTGTTTTCAAAAAAGAAGTGTTAAAAATGATTAAGCATCAGTGTTTTATATTCTCCTCACACTTATTTTGTGCTTGTGTTGCAAATTCGTGTAGTGTAGTGACTTTCATCAAGTTGTGCCTGGATTCATTTAGTTGATATTTACTTTGTAAGATAATATATTAGGTCATAATATTTTATTTTGAAGTATATATGTATAGATATAAATAAATAAATATAGATATGTAGATATCGATATTTAAACTTTTTTAGAACTACAACATTTCTTTTATGTGCTTTGTTGTCCTCAGTCACAGTTTCAGGGGTGGTGATGAATGAACACACACCTAGATGAGTCCATAATGGAGTGACGATGGATTTTCCACATCCTTGTGTTCACTACAATAAAAAAGCTTTCAGAATCATCCAACTTTATACTCTGGTTCCTACGCAGCAAGGTTATTGGTATTTGATATGTCAGACATGAGGAAGATTCTTTGTCTTTATAAGCATGGACAGAAATGCACTTCACTTAAGTGTAAAATTATGAAGGGTGTAATTTTGCACTAAGACTTTGATTACAATAATTCTTTCAATTAACATGCCCTGTTTCTTGTTTGCTCGGGCCCTTAAATCTGACAGTCTTCTCTTTCCGTAAGAGAACAAATAGAATTTTGACTAAATAGAGCTTGGAGAGAAGAGAGGGGTTGGCAGTTTTATTACTCCTTTCTCATTTTTATTATCCTCTTAAGTTTAACTCCTGTATTTTGACAGTTTAAAAAAAAATGCACTTAAGACTTTGCTGTGTCCCTAGAATGACAAGTTTAAGGTGGATTTTGACTGTTGGTTTTTTTTTTTTTTTCCCAAAATCTGGGTCACACAAGCACATGGATCCCTTTTGGAGGACTTTTTGGAGCCAACAGAGAAAGATAATCACCTGACACCTTTGATGGGTGGGCTTAAGTGATACAGCCCTCTCCCTTTAGCTGCTAAGGTCAAGATTCCATGTATTTCAGGTCTGGGGGTCCACCCTTGGTGTGAGAATCCTTAGCAGCTCTTATATGATTCTGGCTAGGCCTAAGATAGCTTAAAAGTTGTCAATTATATTTAAAGGTTAAAACCTACAGAGGATCTGGCTCACTTAAAAGGTCTTCCCTTGAATCTTATCAAGCTAATGATGGACTCTAAACCATCTTTTAAGAAGAATGATGAATGAATTATAAATATTTAAGCAGAGAGGAAAAAAGATTCAATTGGGGACCTATTCTTTATCTTCAAGGGTTAGGAGGAATGCCTGGTCTTGCTGTACATGTGGTGAGCCCAGCACCCTGGCTCTCTGGATCATGACAGCATCCTCGGCTCTCGGAGCCCATTCTCATTACTCATAAATGGGCCTGGGCTCTGGATGGAGAAGCGAGGCTGCCATTCCTGCCTTTCCCTGGAATTCTGCCAGCAGCTTTCACCCGGCTCTAGCATCATTGTCCTGGCATTTGGTTTCAAACAATAGCATTTTGTAAAAGTATTATACTTTAGAGCAAGAGAAAAGGTCTTTACTTTTTTTCCTCCCCTTTCCATTGGTAGCTTGTAGTTAATGCAATAAATGCTGAAAAATTATTAAATTTTAAACTAATAAGGCCATAGAACACATATCTGCCCCGTGGGGGTTCCAACAAAAGTTCCAGCAAAGGCCTGCCTCACTATTCCAGCAAACCTCCAGTGGACTGGGTGACCTTTCGTCGGACTCCCTGCAACCCGTGGCATGCTTGGCAGATATTTAACTGCCATGCTTGTCAAATTATTGCCACTCAGTGAGTATAACCGCTGACACAACAAATTATTTAAACACTATTAATAGAACAAAAAGCACTGTACGTTTTTGTGAATGCCACATCTTTGCTGGAATAAGCAGTTCCTTGAGCAGCAACCAATGCTAACCCAAAAGCACTTTGGCTACACGTCATTCTGTAGGTTTATCTGACTTTCAGGTTCAAAGTTTTCACGCAGCTTAAAACTTTCATGGTCACAACTGCTGACCTAAGGGTCTATATAGCAAAAGGGTATATATAGCAAAAGATTAATTTCCATGAAAGCTCAAATCACATCATTGAACTGGATCACCATTTTCATAGGTCAACATATCCTTTCCAGTAAGCAAGTCTGCATGGACAGATATTTGATAATCAAAGGGTCCCTTTTGTGATCATGTTATTAAAGAACAATGATACTTATTATTAATATAAATAACAGCTAACATCTATTGAGTGCTTTCTACATATGAGGTACATTCTAAAGGCCCCACTCATTATCAGCTTCTACACTCCTTATGCATTTGGTGGCATTCTATATGTTTTCATACATGAACTTATTTCAGTACCCAGAAAGTAAGTAGTAGTATTATCATCCCCATTTTACAGATGAGAAAATCCACACTCAGGTCAACTAACGCCCAGAGACTTTAATAATTTACCTCTGAAGTCACTGGTAAGTGGTACAATTGGGATTTGAAAACAGGCTTATGATTTATTTTTAACTAATACACTCCTCTGCTCCTTGGGGATATAGCTAATACGCTTTCAATCTGCTCAGTGAGCACCTCTTCCCAGATGACTAACATGAACCCTGACACATCGCTCCTCACACCTATTTTCCGGGTTTCTAAATTGCCAATTCCACAACATTGACAAATGCTTTCGTAGAATATTTTAACCCCATTGATCAGCCATTGTCAAGGCCTGATCTTGCTGCTTTTAGCCTGGGCCATATCTCTTATGGTAACTTACATTTATCGAATCTCATGTATCTTGTCCCATCTTTATTTGTTTGCCTCTCAGAGTACTGAGGGGAGTGCCTCTCTAACAGGATGGTCCACATTGTATTTCCAACAGATAAATACAAAGGTGTTGGGAAAATGTGCACATTATGAAATACATCAATTAAAATTTGAAAGGAAAGAGACAGAATGCAGAAAATGTGATGACCAAAGTCATAATATTCTTCATAATATGTGGCACTGGAATCTTTGCTAATATGATTGGAAAATGCAGCTCTGTTTTTATTTAACTTTTTCAGAGTACCATGTCCAGCAGCACACAACTCGTAAGAAGCAGTCATTGAAATTTGAGAACTAAGAGATGGGGGGAAAAAAATGGGGATAAAAACCACATATAAGTCAAAGAGACAGCTTGTAATTATTTTTTCATGTCTCCAAGAAAAAAAATAGCAAATATCAATGGAGTAGGCACTTGCAATGATAGAACTCTGTAATACCAACTGGCAGAGTGTATTCCATTTTCTCGTGAATGTCCTTTTTGATAACCAGAGGCTGTATCTGCCTATACAATGGCAAGTAAAAAGCTCATTCCAAACAGCCAATGGCTTCCAAACATCTCAATATTTATTATAATTTGTGAAAAATAGGATTTCTTAATGTCTTTTTCACATTTGACAGAAAGTTTTAGCATTGTGACAATCTCTTGATCAATGTTGTGTGGCTTAAATGGTTTTTAAACATTAAATATTCCATATGAAGACTTCATAGCAAGCTGAACTTTGCTTATCCCTGGAATTATTTGCAATTAGTATGATACTAATGAGAGTAGCTATAGCTAGATGTTTTAACTAGAAGTAAAAAGTAAAGGACAAGTATTTTAAACACAATTAAATCACCTAACTAACCCTTTTAAAAGGAGAAAGAACTGCATCGCAAATCAGAAGTACCATGCTTTGGAAAGATTTGTTATTAAATACATGTTCATTGAATAATTGCCTAACATTACCAAAGACTTACTGGAGGGATGCTTGGGTGGCTCAGTTGGTTAAGTGTCCAACTCTTGATCTCAGCTCAGGTCATGATCTCATGATTTGTGAGATTGAGCCCTGCATCAGGCTCTGTGCTGACACCACAGAGCCTGCTTGGGAATCTCTCTCTCTCT
Organism: Crocuta crocuta; assembly: GCF_008692635.1. Lineage (NCBI taxonomy): Eukaryota > Metazoa > Chordata > Mammalia > Carnivora > Hyaenidae > Crocuta > Crocuta crocuta. The sequence continues at coordinate 1,651,919 of NW_027530981.1, forward strand.
CTCTCTCTCTCTCTCTCTCTTTGCTTCTCCCCTTGCTCGTTCACATGCATGTTCCCTTTCTTTTTCTCTCTCTCTCAAAAAATAAGTAAATCAAAGCAAACTTCATTTAAAAAGTTAAAAAAAGAGTTACCTAGCCCCCAGAGGTAAGATGGTGGAGAAGTAGGGAGCTCCATATATTTCACCTGCCCCATCTCTCATATGGAGAAGGCCTGAGCCATAGGAACCCTTACAGAATCCAGGAGTTTGGGAGGAAAAGGAGACAGAGTCTGATGAGAAAACCTTATAGCAGCTACCTCAAGAAACAAGCCAAACTACACATGGTGGAGAGTCCCAAATACCACTATGAGTAGGGAAACAAAATAACCAAACTCTCAAAAACAGAAACCAAGAGACACAATTCAAAGAACACTTCTTGAATGGATAGGCCATGAACAGTCAAAGAGCCTTCTTTAATACAGCAGAAGTCACAAGGGCAGAGTGTACAACAAGCTTTTAAAATTAACAAGAGATAGAAAGCTAACCAAAATGACAAAACGGAACTACTCTCCTCCAAAGATTCCAGGAAGAAATGACAGCTAAAGAACTGCTCAAAACAGATATAAGCAACATAACCGAACAAGAATTTAGAATAACAGTCATAAAATTAATCACTGGGCTTGAAAAAGGCATGAAAGACATCAGAGAAACTATTGCTACAAAGACTATGGAGTTAAAAATAGTTNAAGAATGTGCTAATATCAGGGGACTTTAACACTCCATTTACAGTAATGAATAGATCAACTAGACAGAAAATCAGTAAAGAAACAACGGAGTTGAATGACACAACGGACCAGATGGATCTGACAGATATATTTACAGCTCTACATCCTGAAGCCATAGAATTCACGTTCTTCTCAAGTGCATATGGCACATTCTCCAACATAGATCACATATTAGGACATGAAACAGCCCAATATAAATTTTTTAACATAAAAGAATTGAGATACCATGCACACTTTCAGATCACAGTGCTATGAAACTTGAAACCAACCACAGGGAAAAGTCTGGGAAACCTCCAAAAACATGGAGGTTAAAGAACACCCTAGTAAAGAACGAATGGGCCAATCAGGCAATTATAAAAGAAATTAAAAAATATATGGAAACAAATAATAATGAAAATACAACAATTCAAACTCAGTGGGATGTAGCAAAGGCAGTCCTAAGAGGAAAGTACATTGCACTCCAGGCCTATTTCAAGAAATTAGAAAAAGCGCAAATACAAAATCTAACAGCTCACCTAAATGAAATAGAGGGAGAGCAACAAGAGCACCCCAAGCCCAGTAGAAGAAGAGAAATAATAAAAAGCAGAGCAGAAATAAACAATATAGAAACCAAAGAAATAGTTGAACGGATCAATGAAACCAAGAGTTGGTTTTTTGTAAAAATAAACAAAATTGACAAACCTCTAGCCAGACTTATCCAAAAGAAAAGAGAGAGGAGCTAAATAGACAAAATAATGAAGGAAAATGGACTTATTACAACCAACCCCTCAGAAATACAAGCAATTATCAGGAAATACTGTGGAAAATTATATGCCAACAAACTGGACAACTTGAAGAAATGGACAGATTCCTAAACACGCACTACCAAAATTCACACAGGAAGAGATAGAAAATCTGAACAGACCCACAGAAAGTGAAGAAATTGAATCAGTTATCAAAAATCTTCCAACAATTAAGAGCCCTGGGCTAGATAGCTTCCCTGGGGAATTCAAAACAGAATTAATACCCATTCTTCTCAAGCTATTCCAAAAAATAGAAATTGAAGGAAAACTTCTGGACTCATTCTATGAAGCCAGCATCACTCTGATTCTCAAGCCAGACAGAGATCCAGCAAAACAAAGAGAACTACGGGCCAATATCCTTGAGAATACAGATGCAAAAATCCTCAACAAGATACTTGCAAATCTAATGCAACAGCACATAAAAAGAATTGTCCACCATGATCAAGTGGCATTCAATCCTGGGTTTCAGGACTGGTTCAGTATTTGCAAATCAATCAATGTAATACATCATGTTAACAAAAGAAAAGATAAAAACCATATGATCCTGTCGATAGATGCAGAAAAAGCATTTGACAAAATACAGCATCCTTCTTCGTAAAGACCCTTGAGAAAGTCGGGATAGAAGGAACCTACTTACGCATCATAAAAGCCAACTATGAGAAGCCTTCAGCTAACATTATTCTCAAAGGGGAAAAACTGAGAGCTTTCCCCCTGAAATCAGGAGCATGACAGGGCACCCACTCTCACCACTGTTGTTTAACATAATGCTGAAAGTCCTAGCATCAGCAATCAGACAACAAAAGGAAATAAAAGGCATCAGAAGTGGCAAAGAAGTCAAACTTTCACTTTTCGCAGACAACATGACATGATACTCTACATAGAAAACCATACAGACTCCATCAGAAGCCTACTAGAACTGACCCATGAATTCAGCAAAGTTGCAGGGTAAAAATCAATGTACAGAAATCGGTTACATTTTTATACACCAATAATGAAACAACAGAAAGATTAATCAAGAAACTGATCCCATTCACAATTGCACAAAAAAACCCATACAATAACTAGAAATAAATCCAACCAAAGATATGAGATCTATATGTTGAAAACTATAGAAAACTTATGAAGGAAATTGAAGAAGACACAAAGAAATGGAAAAAACATTCCATGCTCATGGATTACAGGAATAAATATTGTTAAAATGTCATTACTACCCAAAGCAATCTACACATTCAATGCAATCCCAATCAAAATTACAGCAGCATTCTTCTCAAAACTAAAACAAGCTGTCCTAAAATTTGTATGGAACCACAAAAGATCCCCAATAGCCAAAGTAATATTGAAGAAGAAAACCAAAACGGGAGGCATCACTATCCCAGACTTTAGCCTCTACTACAAAGCTGTCATCATCAAGACAGTATGATATTGGCACAAAAACAGACACGTAGACCAGTGGAATATAATAGAGAACTCAGAATTTGACCCACAAATGTATGGCCAACTATTTTTTGACAAAGCAGGAAAGAGTATCCAATAGAAAAAAGACAGCCTCTTTAACAGATGGTGCTGGGAGAACTGGACAGCAACATGTAGAAGAATGAAACTAGATCATTTTCTCATACCAGACACAAAAATAAACTCAAAATGGATAAAGGACCTGAATGTGAGACAGGAAATCATCAAAACTCTAGAGGAGAAAGCAGGAAACACCCTCCTTAACCTCAACCGCAGCAATTTCTTACTTAATACATCCCCAAAAGAAAGGGAATCAAGAGCAAAAATGAACTATTGCGACCTCATGAAGATAAAAAGTTTCTGCAAGGCAAGGGAAACAATCAATAAAACTAACTGACAGAATGGGAAAAGATAGTTGCAAATGACATGTCAGATAAAGGGCTAGTATCCAATATCTATAAGGAACTCACCAAACTCCACACCCAGAAAACAATCCAGTGAAGAAATGGGCAGAAGACATGAACAGACACTTCTCCAAAGAGGACATCCAGATGGCCAACAGACACATGAAACGATGCTCAGCATCCCTCATCAGGGAAATACAAATCAAAACGACACTGAGATACCAACTCACATTGGTCAGAGTGACTAAAATGAACAAATCAGGAGACTCTAGATGCTGGTGAGGATGTGGAGAAACGGGCACCCTCCTACACTGTTGGTGGGAAAGTAAACTGGTGCAGCCCCTCTGGAAAACAGTGTGGATGTTCCTCAAAAAATTAACAATAGAACTCCCCAATGAGCCAGCAATAGCACTGCTAAGAATTTACCCAAGGGATACAGGAGTACTGATGCATAGGGGCACATGGACCCCAATGTTTATAGCAGTACTGTCAACAATAGCCAAAACATGGAAAGAGCCTAAGTGTCCATCAACTGACGAATGGATCAAGAAGATGTGGTTTATCTATACAATGAATACTACATGGCAATGAGAAAAATGAAATCTGGCCATGTGTAGCAACATGGATGGACCTTGAGGGTGTTATGCTGAGCGAAATAAGTCAGGCAGAGAAGGTCAGATACCATATGTTTGCACGTATAGGTGGATTAGGAGGAATTGAACGGAGGACCATGGGGGAGAAGAAGGGGAAAAATAGTTGGGGAGAGGGAGGGAGGCAAACCATGAGAGACTTTTGAATGCTGAGAACAAACTGAGGGCTGATGCAGGTGGGGGAGAGGGGAAGGGGGGTGATGGGCATGGAGGAGGGAACTTGGGATGAGCACTGGATATTATATGGAAACCAACTTGACAATAAACTATTTAAGAAAAAAAAAGAGTTTCCTAGAATGAAGGGATAATATTTATCAAGTGTATTTTTACAGGCTGGTGCTAACTTCTGACTGTTCTGATTGGAGGGTGCCTTGTTCTGGTTGATTAATTTCTATCATTGTTAAATATTTTGATTGACTCTTGAAACAATTGTTAATCATTGTTAGATGTTGTCAGTTGTTAAATATTTTGATTGTTTTCTAAAATAATTAAGTATTCTGAATATTACCTTCACTTAGAGCCAGTTTCTAATACCAAATAGTCAACCGAATGCAAATCATCAAAGAATGGTTATAAAATAACATTTTTCCTAGCAATAAAAGGGCATACTTTGATATCCCTATTATATTCAATTAAGTATCATAAAGCAAACTCTAGAAAGAAAGTAACAGAAAGGGAAAATAACTTTAACTCATAGGCTTATTTATAATAGTAAACAAATATTTACGTAGATTTACTATCTGCCTGCCACTGTTCTAACCACTTTACATGTAAGGACTCATCTAATTTTCAAAGAAACTTTTGGAGTAGATGCTATTATTATCACCATTCTACAGAGGAGAAAACTGAGACACAGAATGATTGATTAACTTGCTGAAGTTTACTTCCTATAAGTGGTGGAGACTGAATTCAAATCCAGGAATTCGGGCTCAAAGCCATGTTCTAAACCCTAGTTTTCTACTGTCTCTATTACAAAAACATAAAAATTCATATAAATATAGAAGTTAGTAAACGTTTAAAGGAGATGAACAGTTAATATATGAAGAAATAAATTCTATAAATACATTAAAATTACAGCCTTTTTGAAATTACAGAAATATAAAAAAAAGTCATTCAATGAATGTCTCAAATTAGCAAAAACAAGTAAATGTGAGAAAGTTCAATTTTATAAGGGACACGGGAAAACAAACAAACTTTCAATGGCTATTGGTGCAACATGTTATAAACTTTCTGGAAGACAATTTGGATGTAGGTCATGGGATATTTTGAACTATAGTTCATTTCCTTTTTGCAGGAACTCCAGTTTTGAAAAATCCTTAAAAAATAATCTGAAGAAGAAATAAATACATGATATCTTACCCAGACATTTGAATCATTGGTGTATACAATAGTAAAAATTTGACAATAACTCAGATGCACTACCAAAGGGAAACAATGAAACAAGCTGTGGTATGTTAAGAATGCAGAATATCAAATAGGTGTTATAAATTGGAAATGTGTGAGCTTTATCAGTTTGTAGAAATATGTGACGGGGAAACTAAATCTGAAAATAAAATAGACCCAAAGAAATGATGCACTGATTGAACTATGGGAAAACCTATATGTAACATTTGTCTAAAGCCTGGAAAAAAAGCAATGGATGTAGGAGTTAAATCTTTATTAGTATGTGTTTGCTTCTTTATTAATCTTACATTACTTATATCCTTACTTGCTTGCGGTCTTATGTATGCCAAAATAAATGAAGGAAATAAGGGAGCACATTTCAGAAATGGGTTGGTTTTATATCTAAATGGAATTACTCCACATATCTCTGATATGATCCTATGTGGAGCTGCTTGGGAGCTCGATCTGATAGAAACCACCAGGAGAAGGCATGTGAAAGAGAAAAAACCAGAAGTAAATTTGTGTAAGGTCAGGAAAAATTGTCTGAGCATTTATCATACTTGGCTGAAACATACATGCAAGAACAGCCCCACCCATCACTAGTCACAAATGGTCTGCCAAAATAAAAAAGTAAAATAGCAGCATATGCTGGAAATTTTGCTATTTTTATGATGTGCAGAGAGACATTTTCTTATATGTATTCCCTTCCTTCATACTTCTGAGAATCGAGCCCTCTGTTTGCTGTGATTTCTGACTTTTTCTGGGCAAATTTTTGACTTCCTTCTCACCCTGCACAGTGATCTTCAACATCCAGGCTGAATGTGTCTGATATTTCAAAAATATACTCGGTTCATCAGAGCCTCTATTTCCATGTAACTTCCCCCTTCCTCACGCAACTGCTTACCATTTACTGGATGTTCTACATATAATCACATTTGCTTCAGTTGGTGTCATTATGAATATTAAAAATAGTTTCAAACAGAAACACATATACTCCTCTGGGCTGTACATTTCTCCAAGAAGCACAACACGGCATAATTTCTCAAATGCAACCCCATTTTCATCTTGCCAGCAATTTGGCAGTTCTCAAAAGGTTACTGCTCTGAATTTGTTTTCTTTGTAATCTTGCAGTCCATTCGTTCTGCCTTAATGCTGAAAATCTATGTAAGATCTTGACCTCCATATGTCATACATCAGCAGCTTTACCCTTTTCTTTAAGAATTTCTTCTACACTAAACTGAGATAGAAAGCATTTCATAAGTGGTTAAAATGGCATATGGACAAAATGGCTAAAGTTCAAATCAAGTGGGTCTCCATCCTTAGGTAAGCCTTAACTACCTGATGTACCTCCAAGGGCTGGTTTTATTTTTGAAAGAGAAAGTATCTTTCCAATTTTCTAGGTCACACATACACACAAGTTCTTATCCCTGAAAGGAAAGGTGCAGTGAATCCACCAAACCTATTAGTGGCCTTGCCCTGAAGGTGGTTTCACCTCGATTTTAATGACCACATAAAAAGGAATGATTACAGGACCATAAACCAAAAGCAGAAATGTGAAATCCAGCCCTGTGTACAAAATAGTGGGAAGACAAGTATCTGAGTGAAAAGCAAAGCTTCTCTGTCTTCTGGCCATTTCCTGTACATTTCCCGGAAACTGTGACTTCTCCTAATCATTCAACGTGATACCAGGCTCTGTGGTGGGGCCAGCAGCATTGTTAAGGCAAGTTTCTTAATCTCAAGAGATTTCTTTTTAATTGGAACAGGGAGAATTAACCCTCCACAAATCATTAGATAACAATAAATGCTAAGCCATGTGACTCAATAGGTATTTAGGGAAAAGAGAGAGCTGCTGGGCTGGAGGAACAGGTATACTTTGCAGAGGAAGGAGAGTATGAGGTGGGCGTTGAAGAATAAGAACAAATAGATGAGCGAAGAAGGGAGGCAAGATCGGTGGGTGGGAGGAGACAATGACAGTGCACCAGGCAAAGGACCACATGGGCAGAAACCCAGGCAAGAATAGATCAGGTGAATGTGGGGGGCAGGTCTGGCTGGATGGGAGACTTGGAGAGAGAATGTACTATGATAAGGAGGGCTGAGGATGGGTGACCGGTCTGGATGCTGGGTGGTAAGTGCTGGGGAGAGCTACTGGGGTTTTCCGACGAGCAAACAATGCTCCAGCAAGAAGAGTCTAGTACTGGCTGGGGGGTGGGTGAGTGCAGAGATGGAGGCTGGAGAGCTATTCCCCTCACTCACGAGCTACTTCCCTCACTCCTGTGAGTTCCAAGCAGGCCCTTTTCTTGGAGAAGGAGAACAAAGCCAAGGTCAGAGGAAAGCTACTTGAAGAAACCTTAAGTTCATTTTGGTTATTTCTAGAGAATAAGGTTGGGAGATGTAAATGGAGGACTTGACATTTCATGTTTTACTCTATACACTTGAAGACAATGTGTGTGTGCGAGGGCGCATGTGTGATTTGGGGGAAGGGCAAAGGCTATGTTATTTTTTAATGTTTATTTATTTTGAGAGAGAGCATTAATGCATGCGTGCGAGTGGGGGTGGAGCAGAGAGAGAAGGAAAGAGGGAGAGAAAGAACCCCAGGCAGGGTCAAAGCCCAGCTCTGAGCCTGATGCGGGTCTCCATCCCACAACTATGACATCATGACCTGAGCAGAAATCAAGAGCTGGACTCTTAACCAACTGAGTCACCGAGGTGCCCCCATGTATTATTTTTATAGACAAATTTAAAATGTAATTCTCAGATTTATAAAGGAATTTCAAAATAATGACTGAAGGACAAATGGGGTGACTGTGGAAGGAAGCTGGCCTCATTTGTAGTAGGTGTATCTGTATGTGCATGCTCACACAGACACCCACACCCACCTCTGGGTCTGATACGTACAGCCTGAATGTCCTTAGTCAACTAGTTTGTGTCTCCCAAATCCTTATTCTTTGCAGGCTGGAGCTGCTTTGCCACTTGCCCCCCCCTTTTGTGCTGTCTCCCCCACTCTCTCTCGGACTCTTCTATGTCAGAAAGATCTGGCCTTTGCTGCTGCTTCTCCATTGCCATGATCTACTTACAGACGTTCTGCCAAGTCCTTCTCAAGTTTCTTGAGTCTAAAGTCATTACTGTCCTTTGCATCCTACCACAGCCTTGTGGGCTGCTCTGCGATCCATCTTCCACACTTGTTCAACTCAGTGAACCTGACTTGCAGTCCAAAGTGCTCTGGTGCTGGTGGGTTGGCCCGACGCCAGGACTTTGTTGACTGCAGCCCAGTGTGAGATTAATGTTCACAGAGCGCACATTCACTAACAGGCAATCAGGCTTTCCAACTGATTTCATAATTTATAGAAGAGATGGCCCTGCCCCTATAATATACAACAGTGGCATCATACGTATGAATTAAGAGTCTGCAAAATAAATCAAGCCACAGAAGCCTTAGAGGCTACAAATGTGCCAGCTGGTCAGCGGGAGCTTTGTGATACAAACAACAGTGAATAGGCAGGGATTTATTTATTTGAAGTCCAATATGCATGCATGACTTTGCATTAAGAAAGCTCTGGGGAGAATACACCACATTTTATGGGAACAGACAAGGAATGACGAAAAAGTGGTTGGAAATTGTGATTTGGACACTGTCAATCCAGGAAGAGCAAGAGTTCCCTTAAAATAAGTTAAAATCTTAATGCATGGCCACAGTAGACACACATCTGAGGACAAGATACAGCATTGCGTGTGCCGCTTCTAGTGATTTTGCCTTTCACCCTGCTGGCTGTCTAACTCCCCGAAATGAATATTTCTCTGTAAACTCTGAGCTTTTTCAGAGAAAAAATATGCCTATCACATAACAAAATGTATTTAATGTTTTTTCTCATCGTAGCATACAACGATAATTAAACTAGGAAAAAAAGCCAAGAGCTTTAAAAATCAAAATTGTTGTATGAAGTTGTAGGACAAGTAAAATTAAGGATTTTCCAAAAATGAAGCCATTAAATAAAGCAAAATCCATCCCTTTTTAACAACTTCTGAATGCATCTTATTGTCTTAATCTTATTTTGGGACTTTTAAAACAAAAACAAAAAAATTTTCACCTAGGATGAAAATCTATAATCTTTATGAAATTTTTGGTAAAATCAGAATGCTTGACCAAATTTTTTTAGCAATTTTACAGTTTAGGAAACAATTTTCTCTTCAAAGAATTGTTGAGATTCCGGGAAATTCCAGGCACTGTGCCGGGGCTAGATGCTAAAGATGACTAGGCTCTGCCCCCTTACAGCTTTTGTCCTAGTCGGGGCGATGGAAATAAATAGTGAACAAACACCTGAGGTAATGCTAGCATGCGATTCTTCATGTGAGGGTGATAATCAGGGTGTCACCAGGGCACTCCGGGGTGGGAGAGAAAGAAGTCAGGGAGGACCTCTCTGAGGTGGTGACATTGGGACTATGATTCAAAGGAGGCAAATGAGCTGGTAACACTAAGAAGAAAGGGAAAGCATGCCAGACAGAGGAGTTGGGAGAATAAAAGATGCCAGTGTTGTTGGGGCTGGAATTAGGAGAATAAGGGAAGTTAGGGAGACCCTGGCCTGTTCTTGTGGGATCTTTTTGGCCATCATAAGGAATTTCAATTCTATTCTAAATACAAAAGAAAGTCATTAGAAGTTTTTGAACAAGAAAGTGATATGATCTGATCTACTTGATCCCGTTACCGTTTTGAAGAATTACTTTGGCTCCTTGAGGAAAATGGATTGGAGGGGGCAAAAGCTGCAACAGAAAGACCCCCCCCCCGGGGGGGGTTTGGGGGCAGGGGAGAGAGAATAGTAACTTGATGTGGTGGGTAATAAGAAGAGAAGTAGAAATGCTAGAGTAAGCTTCCAGGTAAAATTACCAAGACTAGGTTACGGACTGAACAGCTAGCAGAGAATTATGGATGACTTGTAGGTTTTTGGCTTTAGTGATGATGGTTAGTGGGGTTGTGTATTGGGGTTGGAAGTCTGATTCAGGAATAGGCTTAAGGAGGAGGAGAGAGAAGGGGATTAAGAACTTTGTTTCTGAGACTACATAGGTTGAGATTCCCATGTAACATCTAGGTAAAGAGGTTAAAGATGTGTATGGAATTCAGAGAAGTCTGTGTTTGAAATATTAATATGGAGGTCATGAGTATGTGAATTTAAAGCCAAAATTCAGGATGAGTTCAACTAGGGACAGTAGTAGGTGGACAAGAAGACCTGAAGTGCTCCAGAAGATAAAGGTAGGTAGAGAAAGCTCCAGAAAAGGCATAACCAAGAAGACAGAAAAAACCAGGAGTTTATATGGTGCTTAGAGACAAGGGCGGGCAAGTGATCAATACTGCTCCTGAGAAGTCAGGTTAGATGAAGTCAAGAAATAGTCATTGAATCTGGTAACCTGAAAAAGAACAATCTCAGTAGAAAATGAAGTTAGGTAAGGAATGCAGGAGAGATCAAGAGATAGTGTAACATGTGTAGCAACATATTTTAGGAGTCTGAGTGCAAAGAAAGGGATGTGAGAAAGGAGAATGTGAGATCACAAAAGGCAGCAGTTTTTCTTTGTTTTTAAAAAGATATTCAATACTGAATGGATTAAATAGGTTATGACACATCCATACAATGGGACAATACAGCTGTAAAACAGAATGAGGAAGCTCTATATGAATAAAGGTGGAATGATCTCCAACATGTACTGCTAGGTAAAATGGGTAAATGCAGAAAAATTTGCTTTGTTTTTAAAAGGGGAGAAAGATATTACATACATACATACATATTTGCATGTAGCTAGGCACATGCATGAAATATTTCAAGTAGGATACACCAGCAAGTGCAAATGCTGTCAATAGGGAGGAGAAGTAACATATCTGAGGGTATTGAGAAAGGGAGACTCTACTTTGTACACCATTTTATGTCTTCCAAAATTTAAATAATGTAAATGCATCACTTCACTGACATCAACTCTTTTAGGGCTCCCAGATCCAACTCCAACATTGGGTCTCCCCCCACACCCCTGCCCCAACATCAAGCAGTTCTCTGCTAGTGTCCAAGAACTCAACCATATTCTGACACTATTTACCTGGAGGTAAGGAGATGGGATCAGATTCTGCAGGGTAAAGGTACTACTGAAACTTCACACTTCAGACACCAATCTCAAGCTCCAGGCTGTTACCTCTGCTGCTGATGTACCAGCTACAGAGGCTTCCACAACCTCCTCCTTAGGTTCTTTAAACCTGATAGAGTGGCTCACAAAACTCAAGTAAACACCTACTTGTGTTGACCAGTTTATTGAAAGATATGATAAAGGCTACAGATTAACTGCCAGATGAGAGAGATGCGTAAGGTGAGATGTACAGAAAAGTGTGGAGCTTCCATGTCCTCTCCAGACATGTCACTATGCTTGCTCTGCACATGTCCATCAACTCAGAAGCTCTCAGAACCCAGCCCTTTTGGGTTTTGATGGAGGCTTCATTGTGTAGTCATGATTGGCCTAATCATTGGCCATTTGCTGATTCAACTTCTAGCCCACCTTCTTCTAGCCCATCTTCCTTCTTCCAGAGGAGATGGGTGGGGAGTGGGGGATTAGGATAGAAAGTTCCAACCTTTCTATTTTTTTTTTAATGTTTATTCATTTTTAAGAGACAGACCATGAGCAGGGGAGGGACAGAGAGAGAAGGAGACACAGAATCTGAACTAGTCAAATGTCATTGAGCTGTCAGCACAGAGCCTGATGCAGAGCTTAAACTCATGAACCATGAGATCATGACCTGAGGCAAAGTTGGATGATTAACCGACTGGGCCACTCGGGCACCCGGAAAATTCCAACCTTCTAATCAAGTGGTTGGTCCTCCTAGCAACCAGTCCATGTCCTTGAGTAGGGTCCAAAGTTTTGTTTCACTAACAAAAGACATCTTTATTTTCCTTATCAGAAGAGATTTTGATGGTTTTAGGAGCTGTGAACAGGAATGGTGGAGGGAGATCAAACACATGTGAGAAACATATTTTGGTGATCTAAAGACCAAATATGTATTTCTTATAAATCACAATATTGTATCACCTTTCCAAAAATTAAATAAAGAGCCTCTGCTAAAGCATGTTTGAGTGATTAAACAGAGAAAGAGAAATTGATGGTGCAGGAAAGAGAAATAATAACTAAGGAATGACATCTGGTGGAAGAAAGAGGAGAGGGGTAGCAGAGTCCCAGTGGAGGAATGCCACTTGGCTCTAAGCAAAGACACCGTTTTCTTTACAACAGAAGGAAATATTCAGGTTTGTATGTTTGATAGTGAAAGGATGAGGGTGTTTGGCTCAGATGGTATTTATTTGGTGAATGGGGAAAGGGCATCAGCTAACTGCATGGAGAAGTGGAAGAGGTGGGGAAAGTTAATGGTCTCAAGGGATGATCTATATGCCCTAGGGGCAACAATGTAATTTCTGGGTAAAATTGGCAGACCACAAATTAAAAGACACATAGTGTCTTTAAATGTGAGGCTATGCATTTAATATTTTCCAGTCACACTGAGCTGGCCAGGTGTTATGTCCTAGGAAGAGAGGTAGCTGAAGTGTTATCATTCTAGTATGGCTGAGGCCATGAAGGGCAAAAGTTGATGTTTGCAAGAGAATGATTCAACAAGGGACCTTGGGATTTACTGGGATAAACTGGAGAGTAAAGGACAGGATAGGGGAATAGGGATAGCTAAAAATAGGTGGTTTTTTATTTTATTTATTTATTTTTTTAGTGCTTATTTATTTTTGAGAGAGAGAGAAAGAGAGTGTAAACAGGGGAGGGGCAGAGATCAAGGGAGACAGAGAATCTGAAGTAGGCCCCATGCTCTGAGCTGTTAGCACAGAGCCTGACGTGGGGCTCAAATTCACGAACCGTGAGATTATGACCTGAGCTGAAGTCAGACACTTAACCGACTGAGCCACCCAGGTGCCCCTAAAAATAAATGGCTTTTAACACTTTGGAGGTTTCCATTATGGGTGAATTGTTGCCATGGGGAGTTAAAAAGAACAGGGAGGTGTGGGGGAAGGACAGGGAGTGATGTCCAAGAATGAGATGTAAAATGAGTAGAAACTTCGGTCAGAGCACAGCCAAGGGAAGAGATGCCAGAAGCAGAAGGAAGAAAATGGTGAAGACGGGGACACCTAAGCACAGAGAGGTCAGGTCTTTGAATGAGGCCTTAGAGTGAACAATGGCCCATGTGGAGCTGGAGAGCAAGACAGTGAGCTGAGTGCTAGAGTCCTCAGTGAAGGTGGGGGAAAAGGGTGGTGAGTGCTGGACCACTGAACAGGGTGGTGCAATTCAGCCATCATGTGCACTACAGGTTTTAAAATTTTTTTAACGTTTATTTTTGAGAGAGAGAGAGAGAGGCAGAACACAAGCAGGGGAGGGGTTGAGAGGGAGAAAAACACAGAATATGAAGCAGGCTCCAGGCTCCGAGCTGTCAGTACAGAGCCCAGCACGGGGCTCGAATCCATGAACTGTGAGATCATGACCTGAGTTCAAGTTGGACACTTAACCGACTAAGCCACCCAGGTGTCCCTGCACTGCAGTTTTTAAAGGGGAAGAGAAGTGGTTAAAAACCATAGTGATGGGGGCGGAGGAGGGAGGAAAGACCTACTGAGTGGCATGTGAGCCTCTCCCTGAGGGGACTGCAGGGACCACGCTGTCTTTGGGGTACAAAGTGGTCACAGAAGCACTGAGAGAAGAGTTCGAGAATACCAAGGCGTTTCCTGAGCAGGCAGGTAGGTGTTCCAGAGGGCACAGTGATGTGTAACTGATAGATATCTCCTACCTTATTTGACCTCATTTCTTTCTCACCTGGCTAAACAGCCACACCTTTGCACCTGGAGCTAAGTCTCTTATCTTTTGACCTGGATTCCCTGGCTCACTACAAACTCAGAAGGGTGCCAGGTGGAGGCCAGCCATGGATCCCTCTTGGTTTCTGTGGGTCGGAGGACATTACCTAGCAACTCCAATTTTTTTCTAGGTGTTGACGTAGTATAGCCCAAGGGAAAAGAGATTCCATGCTGGAAGGATGTAGTATAAGGCAAGGATTATACCAACAGTAGCAAAAGTTGAACACATCATTGTTCCCACATGCAAACAGGTACACAAAGCCCCCCATAAGCTCCCGGGCCTTTGCACAACAGAAATTTAGGCCTCGGTCCTTGCACAGCCATAATTAATACACCTTAGTTCCTTGGGGTGAGTTGCCATTGGTGATACAGATGGCAAATTGGATGGAAGTGGAATTACAAATGATGAAGGGAAGGAGAAATTATCTCTGATAATTCTTTCCCAATTTTAAAACCAGAAAGAGGGAGAAACAAAGAAGAAGCCCATCACTCATTTACTGTAGTGGTGGATCCATCCATGTACTGTAAAGCTTTAGGGGCCTGTGGAGATCACTGTTGCACTTCCTGGGTCTTTGGTACACATATCCCAAGAGCCTGAGGCACTGAAGAAGATTATTTAAGGAGCCTCAAGCATCAGAGTTGCATTTTAGAGAAGAGCTTGAAGTCTCAGTTATCCACAAATTGGGCAGCTCTTACAACTAATACTTTCTGGCTGCGACAGAACGGAAACTGGGGAGCTATTTAAAAATTTACCTCTCCTTCATCTTCTTGTACCCCAAAACTCTGCAATTATAATAAGATCCCAAAGAGACTTTAATACAAAGACATTACTTGCATTATTACTCACTTCATTGACTTGCATATATCTTCAACTTGTGTAAATGACCTTACTTTCCCTCCGAGATTCTAGCTATAATACAAGCCATAACCTCTTGTATACAAAGGTCAGAGTTCAATCTCTTCCTGGACCATCTGGCATTCTTCTCATTCAGACTTGTTTTTAACTGTGGTCAATGCTAGACAGCTTTAATCCCAAGCAGAACCAGATCAGAAAGTGTTGTTCATAGTTCGTTCTCAGCAAGGGCTGTGTTCCTCCCTCCATGATCATAACCTTACAGGTCCTGGGAATTCTTATGAGTCCATAGTCTTGGCATTTCCCTCACCCCCTCATCCTTTCCGACCCTCTCAATATTACTAATACAATTTACACAAGTGGGGAAAGGTTTCTTTCCTTCTTCTCTCAGCAATTAAACAGCCGAAGCTGGTGTAGCAGAGAATTGGATTTAGTCTTTTGATTAAATATAAAATGTAACAGCAAATTGGGGTGAGGTACTGACTCAGAGCAACAAGTTAGAACTGCAAATATGTAGGCAATTATTGAGGGGGAGTTTGGCTAGGGTAAGTTGGTAGGGTAGATTTGCCACTAGATGGTATAGCACTAGCTTTGATAGCTCTATCAGTCAGAACATGCTGGGGTGAGGAAAGAGCACAGGACTGGACTTCTGCCATAGGCTTAAAAAGATATGGGAACATCCTTGGCCTTGGGATACTCAGACAACAGGACACATCGTGTTGTTTTGGTTTCTATGGGCACCTTTTTGTTCGCACAATAATCAGACTTGGTACAACTGCCTACACAGAGGATTGAGTGGCGTCATCCCAGCTCATTGCTAGGGCTTAGTCATGTCAATTTTCCCATCCACAGTGCAGAAGAATGTATGACTCCGGGCAAGAGAATGACATGATTGGTCTAAGAGATTGGTCATCTTGCCTTCTCCTTGATTCCAGCACTTCCTTTAGGCAAAATGATCTTTAAAAAATCAAATACAGCAAAATGTAATGGGAGAAAATTGAGCCTTTTATCATCACAAGATACTTAGCCACTACAATGCTTGTCTGGACAGTCACAGGGAGATGCTGGGCCATGGGCAATGTCAATGCCAGTGACAGCCCTTGCTGACCACAGCTACCATACTAGCCCTTCATGCAGCAGAGGACTGCTCTGAATAGGTGCTGCTTGAAAAACACCTCTTCCCCCTGAGGCTCTTCCCAGTGCCTCACTATAAAAACACTACTCACTATTCATGCTGTTTTCTATAGGTTCATTCTCTCTGATTTGGTAAAACTAAAATGTCATTGAAGTGACCATGATTTTCATTGGGAGGATATGTGGGAAGAAGGTGTGTGTGTGTTGATTTGCATTTAGAATATGCATTAAACAGAACTTCCAACACAAGGGCTCTAAATTAGGTCTTTGAATCTAAAAATCATGTGATTCCCATTACAATCAACTGGAGCTCTACTTCTGCATCTAAAACCAGGGAATGGTAGGATGGATTCCAGAATTAGCTCATTAGACAGCTACTTCAATCTACCTTCCTGAAATGTTAAAACTGTATAAGATCATGGGTCTCAGGCAGCCAAGAAAAACATGAGATTTAGCTTAGTCAGTCTATGAACAGTTTGGCTTTCTTCAGAGGAAGAGCCAGGCAAGTCCAAGGAAACTCCAGAGTAGCTATTTGGTATTTGGTGTTTGCAGCATCTTTTTCTGTTTCAAGAGTTAGATGTGTCGAGTAAGAATGCAGGAGAAATAACTGAATATTGAAGATTACCATAACCACACTGATAGCTCCCCAAGACTGAAAAAAGAAAGGTACCACTTAACACTTACTAATACATGATACAACTCCCACCCCTGGCAAGGCAATATTTGAAAACTAAAATTATATTGTAATTAGCCTTTCAAAGATGTGAACACTTCAATATAGGAGTCCATTAATAATCTAACTGCTGCTGCTGTAGAGCATGCACCTCCCACATGTAGAACTTAATTAAACTCCGAGCTTCTTTTTCCAAGCAGCCGACAGTCATGAACAGGTGGCTCCAGTGCACAGCTAATGGGAGGATGCATCTTGCTGCGGCTTCACACGTCCAGATGAAATTATCTAAATGCCTTCCTCATCCCTTCTTCTGGCAATTTCTATTTCGAGCTAAGATTTGCTTCTACATTATAGGATTTAAAGTTCAAGCACTACCTAGGACAATTCTAATGAAAATTAAATGTCGGTTTATATAATGGTCTGTATCATCCTTCATACAAAGATCTCAGAACAATCTTTACTCTCTTACAGAGCTAGAAGGTTAGGGAAGTGCTAAGAATATTTCACATGAGATAGTGTGATTTCAAGGACACTGACAGAGGATACCTAATAAAAACAACTTCTAAAAATTTTCTCTCTCATCTCTAATGTCAGGCATCATAAATTCATAAGTCTGGAGAAGGAGGCAGGTGGCTAGAATGAATGTAGGGGTGATGGGGAGGCATTTCACTGGAGAATGGGTGCCCTCTCCAGAGCAGCAGCCTTTCCCCCACTCAAGCAGATCCTTGTGTTGTCTTCACGTGGGTCAAGGTTGCCAGATCCTCTGATGCTTCAAGAGAAGAGGAGAATTCCAGTTTTTAGGTGAAATCTCTTAATATTTAAAAATTGTGATGGCTAACTAAGATTTAAAAGCCAAACCAAACAATACATAGACCCAGAACCAGCTTGGCTCACCATTGTTGATTAAGACTTTGATCTGTTTTGCCTCCTAAGAAAGGAGATGGTTAATATTATCAGTCCCCCGTGTCTTGGAGTAAATCCATAATCTAAGAAGAAACTTTGAGGGCACTAGGAGGTGTTGTGCCAGTAAATGGGGGAGGAGTGTGTCAGAAGGTGTTTAGCCTCAGAGGTCAGATGAGAGTGTCTATTACGTTAAAAGATGCAAATCATAGGGTGGTCGGGAATGCAGCTGCCCAGAAAAGACAGCTGAGCTCCATCTGTATGTTCTCACTGCATAGGTTTGGCACTGTAACACCACAGTGGACACTGACGATTTTGATGACAGAAGCACCACCCTATGTGCACTCATGCTTTCTTTGACTGGATTGTCTTGATGTCCTATAGCAAGCGTCTGAAACTCTGAGAATTTCTGTCAGCCTGGACAGAGTTCCAGAGAGTTAATCCCTTGTGTCCCCCAAAGAACAGTCTTCAGGCAATAATGATTGGGACTTGGAACATTCATACTCCAGCTCTCCCACTTCCAGGGAGGCTCACTCCACACCATCTACTGTGCTCCCCTGGGCGATCAAGTCCTGAGTTCCCACAGTGCTACCTGCTCCATAAAGCACCCTGCCCTGTCTCCCTTCACATCTCATTTCCACACTCCCTACTTTCTAGGACCGTCTCCCACAACCCGTAGAAATGGAACCCATGGCTCAGGTTCTGCTTCTACAGGAACTCCAGTGAAGACTGTACACGATCATGAGAACATCTTCTGTAAATCTTCCTGTCTTAGCTGACCTCAGGTCTTGAGAAAACTTTTTATATAGCTTGAGCAGGTAGTACTGTGTTCTCTTATCTACAAAATTGGGATCATTCTCTAAGAACTTCCACTCCAAGCTCAAGATATTATTATTATGAGGATCAAATAACATAATGTTCATAAATGGGCTTTGGGTGTTGGAAAGTGTATGCAAGTGCTGTTTTTATAACTCTTCATGTTGTTACCATCCACTAATGATGTGTCTCCAGGAGCAAAGATGGGAGGGATGGTGGGGGAGGAACAAGCAAGGTGAAGTGCTTTGCTGAACTGCCTGGTAAGTCTCAGAACAACAATGTCTGGCTGCATGTGGCAGCTTTATTGGATGCCTTCAAATTTATGACACCACAACAAGGTCGATCAGTCCATCGAGGTGGCGCTGTGGAGGCATGTACTATTTACAACACTTTTAATGTATTTGGAATCTGAATTATTGTTCCCAGGACTGGGGGAAGATGAGAGTGGCCGGCAGAAGGCATAAAACCACAACTTTGCAGAGACTTTCATCTACGTAAACTACAGCACCGGAGTCAAACAATGAAGTAGTTAACGTCTCTGGGACTGTTTATAGTAGAAAATTAATAGGTCTTTTATACCTGATTTAATGGTCTTTTAAAGAGAAAAAGTATAATCACAGCACAATTAATGGGATAAGCAATATTTACAGGTAGAATGATAATTAACTTTAGGACAGAGAAGACAAATTTTTCTACAGCACTTTTGATAGTGGAAGTAGCCTTGAGTTGCAGTTGGCAACGGATAACTTGTGTGTGTGTGTGTGTGTGTGTGTGTGTGTGTGTGCGCACTTGTGTACGTGCAAAACCACTCCTGGTTGAGAAGAACTGCACCACACTGGAGTGGCCACAAGGTGTGTTTAAGGATCTCTCACTTCGGGCTCCCAGGGATGTAGTGAGCACATGTTTGAGAAACAGAAAGCTTTCTGTTACTGCTAACTCTACTGGGCCCTTGTGTGGTTTCTGAGCAATACTAATTCCTCATCTGTCGTGTAGCATGTGTCCATTGTAGATATTATTATGTGTGAATCTCCCTAACAACCTATGGGGTTGGTGTTGTAATTTATCCTCATTGTTCAGCAGAGGGAACTGAGGTAATTTGTCCATGATCATAAGCTGGGAAGTGTCAGAGTTAGAATATGAACCTAGGCACCATGGCTTTTGAATCTCCCTCTCTCCCTGCATACCACATAACTTCTCTAAGATTGAGTGTATAGGAGGACTTTGCAAATGATAGAGCAAGAAATCCATTGTAATAACCTCCCTGCACAAGCCCAGACCTCTATCCCTCTGGCTGAAACATCATATGCATCTCAGCAGGGAGCCTCCTTGTTGTGATATTTTCCATTTGCATTATTCACTTTCCATCTGTGCAGGTTTAAATTCTACACCTCCTTTGAGGCCTAGCTCAAATGCCGCCACCACCAAGGAGCCCTCCCTCTTAATTCCCATTAATTCCTCCTACAAGTGCTTTATGCCTCCTATCCCTCCTATCCTAATTTTACAAACCTCATCACACACCATAGCAGTGACATGTGTGTGACTTTTCCCTCCGGCCCCCAGCAGCAAACTCCTCACGTTCTACAGGGACCCTCACAGTGTCAGTCCATCACAATGGCCAGCGTGGAGCCTGGTGGTTGTATGAATTGAAAACATAAGATTTTTTAAATTAATGCATAGACTGAGTGGATTGTAGGATTGAATAACAATAATTTCTACCTTCAACTATTTACCTCTATTTTATAGGTGAAGGAACTGGAGAAGGAAGAAGTCACCCAAAGAAGACCCTGTGGACCTTCCCCACACCCAGAAGCAGCCTAGAAATGTAGGTGGCATATATATTCGCACAGAAAGTAGCTCAGCAGAGCTGCTTGCATAAAATAGTGCCTGAATCCTGCAATTGGTGGCAAAAGGCTCATGAAAGTTGTAATCCACCAAATGCAACTGTCTCCTCAAACCAGGATCCATTTTCTCACTCTTGTTGTTGCTGTTGTTCAGGTCATTGCTGTTGAGCATCACCTTGTACTGATTGATGATTTGTCATAGATACTGAAAAATATCCCATTGATCAGATTTTACCAACTGTTCAGGCAAGAGATCATGAAAGGAGAGACCGGCTGACAAGGGCCTGATTACTTTGCTTACAAAAGCTTTTTGTAGCTGTCATTATCTGGGCTTTGCTCCGGTACTCTGCAGTGTCAATTTCTTAGAGAGATTGAGCAGGGCCGCCAGAGGCATTCTTCTTTGTCAAATGTTGCACTTATTATTGAGTTTGTACCCAGGGAAACATTTATCTCCTGTGGCAGTGTTGCTGCCATGCTTGCTTTTCTGAAGCCAGATTTGGTCCTAGTGAAGTTAAAGGAGGTCTTGTTAGAGCAGAAAGGATGGTGTTGAGTGAATGAGAGTAATTAACTTGAAGATGTGTGATCGTGGTGTCAGCATAGTAAATTGCTACAAGGAGTGAGAGTCGGAGGCCTTCCACAGCTGGAGATGCTCCGAGTGAGCTCACCCGAGATCACTATGCATTTCTTAGACACACTTTTGGTTGACCTTTATTCCAGACTCTGTTTTTTAAATGAGGCAATCCCACAAGGATTCTTTGTTAATGAGAAGCAATGGGTGCATTTGATTTATTGGCGATATAAAGTTTTTTTAAAAAAATCACAGTATCACTGCTTCCTAATTCAAAATATAGTATCATCATAACACACCCAATATAATCAGAGAGATTGTGGTTAAACTGACATCGTCTCATGCACTATTTCTTCCTTTTCCTGTCTACTTTTACAGTGACCGTGGCACCAGCGTATCCCTAAAAAGAAGCCAGGCCTCTACCAGTTGCATTATCAGCTGCTAAGTGCTACATGAGACCCAATGCCATGATGCAAGAGGCAGAAATAGCCCAACTTTGATGAATGAGCCATGTTTGAGCATGCAATTAGGAAAACCCTCTCTCACTTGTAAGATGAGCAAGTGTGATACCGATATGACAGAAAGAAGATGAATACCTAACTCTTAAGTATCCTGATCTAAAGAACTCTGCTTGATTTCCTCCCCCTCGAGCACAGCAGCATTAGGGAAAAAATAACTCAGAAATTTGACAAGTTTTTTAAAAGGTTTATTTGTTGCAAGAAACCAACCTTCCCTCTGTCTCTTTTCGCACCATATGAATTCAGAACACAGCCCCTGTTTAGAAATAATATTTCTTCGGAATAGAAAAAATAAACTTGCCTCTACATGGAACATTTTCAAAGGGAGGACGTGAACAAACAGGTTTTTAATTTCAGGTGGGAAGTAGACCTTTTTGGCCCAAATTTAATTGCAGATAAGAAACTGTCACGTCAGGGACTCAACTAGCTACCACCAAACAATGGCTTATTTTAAAAACACAAATTAAAAACAGATGTTTATTTATAGAGGAAACGGATAATTAACCACATACGACACACAGCGCCATTTAGAGATCTTGGTTTTCCAGAAAGCAAGTAGCTGAGGAAGTTTTAGTCATCATCTTAGACCTCAGGATCATGCTCTCATCCAAACTAGTAGCATTAAACTGTTTTCCATGTTACAACTGACAACCCGGAGAGCTGTGCCTTATGGTGTTCAGAAGTGTTTGTGTGACAGCTTTCAACCTTCATGAGAGTTTAATCCTTATGAACTGTAGCTTTACCCATATGACTTTCAATTCCAAAGAGCAAGAGTCTGATTTCTTCTGTTTTATACTCTGCTGCGTTTTGAAAATTGGAAGCACATTGTTCAATTAAGAACCAATTAATGTGACATTCCAGCATGAAAGAAGTGTTAGGCAAGAGGAACCCACTGCACACTAATCAGCTTAAATTTCATTGACTCACAATCTGCTGTTTCTTGAAGGCATATGAGTGTTTTACATTTATACCTCCTCTGGCTCTTGGAACTTGACTGAGTTCAGAAACTATGCAGGGTCAAGTTTGAGTCAGGATCACATGGCGACCTTCCCAGAGTAGCCCAATTTTTGCGAAAATGTGCACGCCATGGACGTACCCTTTCTGTCATGTTGGTGCTAAGTCATTACTTCGCAGCGGATGTTCTGAAGTCTGCCATGTGCTCAAAAGAGAAGTAACACTCAGAAACTCGAAGGGCATGCGTTACAATCCAGTTCTCTCAAGCAGAGTCTGTGCCACGAACTTCAGTTTCCTCATCTCTTAAATGGAAACAACAGGAGCTATTAAATGGAACTATGTTGCTGTGCCACTCACTCCCAGAGAAGAAGTCCTGGGTTTTTGAATAAATGCCAGCCTCCGCAATTAGTCCATCAACTTAAATTCTTCTTGCAGTTTCAGTTAGATGGAGAACCCTCCCTGGTTTCCACTCAGGCTGTTGTGCAATATTTCTGCAAGGATAACAGCTGTCTTATTCTACCCCAGAGAGAGCTCTATTTCAGCTACTCCTGTATTCCTAGTTCATAAAGCACTCCAGGATCCAGTGGGCGAAAGACTCTCTGCAGCATTGCAAGATGATATTTGTTAGTAGTAAATGAGCTACGGTAAAAAGGCAGGCAGTGATTATGCTCTTGTTAACAAGTCACTTAACACTCAAGTTGCAGTCACTATCCAAAAACTGGTTAAATAGCAAAGAACTTGAACTGGCAGATTTCATAGGGGATTTTTTTTTTTTTTGGATGTCCAAAGATCTCCCCAAAGAAAAAAATAAGTACCAAAGATGGAAGTTCACAATCTCTCAGCATCATTTCCCATTTCAAAATGGATGTGCCAGGAGATATTCTATATAGTTGTTTGGCAGATTTATTTGTTATTAAATTCATTTAAAGCAGCTTTCCAAGTAATATTCTGAAAGAGCTTCACTAGATTCTAGTCAGACTCAGAGAGCTTTACTTGATTCCCTAATCCTTCAATTCCTCTTTTCTTGTCTCCATCCTCTCTTCCATCCATTCTCATCTCCTTCCACTCTGCTCCTTTTCATGATGTTAAGAGACCTCAAAAACTGCCTTCAGCAAAGCTTCCTCAGAATCCCCCTTAACATCTCTGTTGCTTATTGTCCACTGATGCCCTTGCCCATCATTTTCCCTGCTCTGAGCCACAGAGCCTAACCCTGATGCGACCCTGGCCCAGACTTCCTTGACAGCTGGTGTTAGGTTGGGTTTGGCCGATGGGACAGGAGAAGAGAGAGGTAACAGCATTTCTCCTCTCCTCTCTCTCCCTACTTTGCATCATTGTTTTGGCATCGGCTTCATCCCTCTGTGACTACAGCTCTTGTTGCCTGTCCCTCATCCGGGGCTCTGGTGACAGTATTTACTCTTTGCCCTTTGCCTAAAGGCAATAATAAATTTCTGCTGTTTCTGGTCTCTGGCTGCCTCCACCTTGCTAGTTCTCTCACTCCTGTTCACAACTCTGAAATACAGCTGATTTAAGCTAGATTCTGAGTTCTTGTGGGACTCGGGGTGTCCTCCTTCCCACCTCCCGTATGGACACAAAGAAAGAGAAAGATACAAAACTGTGTTGAATGCATCTGGGTCCTACTACTTGATTTGGATTGATTTACTGCCTGAGTCCCCTCAGACTCTGAATATACAAGCCTTTATTTCTGTTCTTATTAGTCATATAATGCAACTTTTTTCATATGGTAGAGTTAACCATGAAGGAATACTACTTTATTTGGAGATTATATTGATATGAAGGTGGTAAGGAAGTGACCATTTAAAGTGGTGAGAAAAATTATAATTAGTCACATTCAAAGACTTGCATAATAGTGAAAATAGAAATTAGCCAAAATAAAATGTCAAGTTATTTTGTTTTATTATAACGAATGTCTTTTATATCTGTTTATTGCAACTTCAGGTAGTAGCATCTCTCTTTGGGGTAAAGCCTAACTTTAGTGTAGTCCCAAAGGAGTCCTATTAATTTAAAAGGCAGCAAGTATTTAGCGAGAGGACTCAACTTTAGGAAGTATAAATTTACTCTCATTACAGTATAAAGGATATAAGATATTTTTTAAATGGTAACCAAATATTTATAGCTTATATTCTGCCTTTCTCATTACAATATTTGTCATGAAGATGAATTAATGTTGTGCCATTTTCTGTCTCATTACAACCTTGGTCCTGAGGTGAAATATTGTATGTTTAATATTTTTTTATGAATTACAGCAGAAAACTGTACAACGTTGACCTTTTTAATATTCTGGTTTCTGACTGGCTGGCATTTCCACTCCTCCTCTTCTTGTAACAATTCCTACTAATATGGAAGAAAGGTTTAAGATAGGTAGCCAATGAGAGAGCAGAATATTAAAAAGGTCAGCAGAGTACAGTCTTTTCTATAAATTCAAAAAAATTTATTAGGACATTAAAATTCAAATACTATCACTCATAGTTATGAACACAATATGTAATTCATATTTGTGAAAAACAACCCTGTTTTAAAACATTCTCATTACTGTGATAAAAGTACAACATAACTATTCAAGACTAAAAATAATCCCCCAAGTCTTTATATTATAATAAACAAAGAATATTGTTTAAAAATCACAAAGTTACTGAAAATGGACATAAGGATCATTTTCTTCGTTTTCCTTATGATAAAAAAATTGTATTATTCCCTCAGCAATAGTGCCAGTATTAGCAGATAACTACAGACATGGAAATTTATTTGGAGTGCTTGTGATGTTATTCACTGTTTAAAGAATTCTTAATTTAGATTTTGGCACATAAAAGCCAAAAAACATTTTGGATTTTAGATTTTTATTGACTATTTTATATAGCACATTGTACTTGTTCAATAAATATTTGCTGAATGAATGTACATGCAGGAAAGGTAAAATAAACTACAGAATTAAAATGGAGTTTCTATTATTTTTGGAGGGTTACATGAATCACTGCAAACAACAAAACAAAAACAAGATAAGGGATTATAAGATGCTACTGAGTTAGAGTTCACTGATGTGCTACTGTTATAGTACCTGATCTAAAGTAAAAATTAAGAATGTTTTTATGAATGAATGAGTGAGGAAAAGAAAGAGGAATGGAGAGGGTATTAGTCACAGCCTGTGGATTATGGCGATACCCACCTGTACTTTCTAGTCTGTTCAGCATTTTTGCCATTTAAAAATTGCCTAGTTCCAAATTTACTCCCCCATTTTCCCTCGCATGAGGGCCACATGATCTCTATTGACAAACTGAGTTTCTCTTTCTTCTTAGAGGCTGTATTGGGATGACATGGGCATTTAAAACAATCAAGGCTGATACAAATCCACAATAAGGAATGGAAAGGAATGTTGAATAAGGCTATTATCTTTTTCCTGGCTCACCAGCTATAAGGACAGAACGTCCTTACAATTTCCTGTGGATACCTTTGCTCCCAACTAGAGAAAATCAACTGGAGAAGCCAAAAGAAGAGATAGTAAAGTTAATAGATGTAAAGAGGGAAAGGCTGATATCATTTCAATGCCTGGATAGGGCCTTATTTAAAAGTAGTGCCACCTCAGGAATATCTCAGTTATTAATTAATTGCTTTCTAGTTTACACTAATGTAAGCTGAGTTTCTGTCATTTATAATAGGAAGATTCTTAACTATGGAATTATTGCAAAGATTTCTAAGACCCATAGAGACCCCAAGCATTAAATGAACACTGAATAATACAACTATTTGTTGAATGATTATGGGTGCTATGGTCAATAAATTATAAATATACGAACCCAGAACAGCTTTCTGTCATTATTTCTAAACCTATTAGTATATGTGGATGCTGTAAAAATATTCTACACTCAGAAAAGATCTTCGTATTTAAAGATTGGGAATCATTGATAGAAGATCCCTTTATTTTGAATTCACTTGTGATCTATTAGTATTACAGGTTATCACAGCTAGTTCTCATGAGTGTTGTCTAAGTTTCTCTGCTTTCAGAACATGGATGCAGGTCATACATTGTCTGTAAATCAATCAGTAAACATGTAGTATTATTTACAACACGCAGAACATTCCATGAGGTGCTAAAAGTGAGTCCAGTCTCATCACTGCCTCCAAGAAGCTTAAAATCTGGGGCGCCTGGGTGGCTCAGTCAGCTAAGTGTCTGACTCTTGGTTTCAGCTCAGGTCATGATCTAACAGTTCATGGGATCAGGCCCCATGTGGGGGCCTGAGTTGGGCTCTGTGCTGACAGCATGGGGCCAGCTTGGGACTCTCTCTCTCTCTCTCTCTCTCTCTGTGTGTGTGTTCCCAGCTTGCACTCTCTGTGTCTGTCAAAAATAAATCAATACACTTAAAAAACCCAAAATCTTAAAATCCAGGGGGAGGACAAGGTTTATACACACAATAAGCAGACCAAGGACACTATGCCAAAATAACTTTGAAGGGAATGCTGCTAGCCATGTTTCTTGAGGAATTTAAAACTCATTTCTTTTGCATATATAAGAATGCCAAAATGGTAAAAGTCTGATCCAAAGGGACAATACATGAGAGAAGGAGATGTTTATGACTAAGTCCTTTCTTCCACTGGTAAAGCAATCCAAAGCTTATTTTGAGAGGTCCTCAATTCCTGAGCATGCAAGGCTGTTTCCGGCATGGGTTCATGCTCTTCCTTCTGCATTGCATTTCCTTTGCTTTCCTATAGTGGACACCTCTCTGCCTCCTTTCCTCATGTTTCTACTTCAAGGTCTTCCGCAGCATCATGTATCTTTGCAAAACAGTGTTATTGGCCCTGACCTATTCTACCTTGTCCTCCATCTCTGGAGACTAAACTTTAAGGGTTGCATCAACCGAGCTTTCTGATCCCCTGGCTTCCAACTGGTTTTAGGCGGTGGGAGCCTCTATGGGAGATGAGATGCAAAGACAGGATCAGAATATTTTTTCCCCTGGTTCCCTCTCTGTTGGTCACTACCGAATCCTTTAACCAAAAGCCACAACTGTTTTAGAGTGGCTGGAATGCCACAGTATTTTGCTCATCACTTGACCTCTACTTGACTAGTCATGTTTGCCAGGTTTAGAAAGTCAATTCTTGGGGCGCCTGGGTGGCTGAGTTGGGTAAATATCTGACTTCGGCTCAAGTCATGATCTCGTGGTTTGCAAGCTTGAGCCCTGAATTTGGTTCTCTGCTGTCAGCCTGGAACCTGCTTTGGATCACCTGTCCCCACCCCCCACCCCCACTTGAGTGCACGCACACTCTCTCAAAAATAAATAAGAAAAAAGGGGCGCCTGGGTGGCTTAGTCGGTTAAGCGTCCGACTTTCGCTTAGGTCATGATCTCGCGGTTCGTGGGTTCGAGCCCCGGGTCGGGCTTTGTGCTGACTGCCAGCTCAGAGCCTGGAGCCTGTTTCAGTCTGTGACTCCCTCTCTCTCTGACCCTCCCCTGCTCACGCTTGCTCTCTCTCTCTCTCTCCTAGAAATAAATTTAAAAAAAATAAAAAAAAATAAATAAGAAAAAAGAAATTCAGTGCATTATCTCACTTAGATGCTAGTTAATTGGTTCAAATTTGCCAACTCAAGAGGTATGACTTTTTATACTAAAACAATTCCTTGTTAGTAGTCGAAAACTCTCATTGCCAAAAGGAGAGCTGTTAATTTTCCCTGAGTTTTATTATGAAAAATTTTCAACATAAAATCTTTGAAAAAACAGAACATCCTTATAATCACCAGCTAGATTTAATAATTATTAACTTTTTTCATATTTGTATGTTTATACATTTTTAAAAACGTTTATTTATTTTTGAGACAGAGACAGAGCGCAAGCAAGGGAGGGGTAGAGACAGGGAGGGAGACACAGAATTAGGAGCAGGCTCCAGGCTCTGAGCTCTCGGCACAGAGCCCAAAGTGGGGCTCGAACTCACAAACCATGAGATCATGACCTGAGCTGAAGTCAGATGCTTAACCGACTGAGCCACCCAGGCACCCCTCATATTTGTATGTTTAATCATCTACATTTATGTCTGTATATGTATACACATATATACATCTATAATTTTCTTGGCTGAATCACTTGAAAGTAAGTTACAAATGTCACTCATACTTCACCCCTACATATTTCTGCATGCATCTTCTGAAACTGCCTAATCCCCTAACCACACTACGGTATCATACTAGTAATAATACCCTGACAGCATCTAATATGCATCCGTGCGGTATGCTTGCCAGCCATACTTAGGGGGCAAGGGAAACTTTAGCTCTCAGAGCTGCTCTGGTTTAATATCAGTTTTATCTGGCTTGCAGCATTTTTATAAATGTCGATATCTGTCAGCTTCTGCTTCAACCATTGAGATAAACAAATTTCACTGTGCACATATCTGAAAGTTGAGCAGTATCGAGAGTTCTTTCTGGGCTTCTCTGGAAGCTTATTCTCAGGGATGAGGTCAGGACTGCCAGAGACAGCAGGAGGTAGGTTCTCAGCAAGAAGACGCTTTAGATCTCTTTTCTTCTATTTCTTTTTTCTTTTTTTTTTCCTAATTCTAAGCCAGGATATCTTTCTTTCTCTGGGCTAGAATTTACTTCTATCTTTTTCTAAAAGAAAGGGGAAAGAAACATCTAGTTGCAAAAGATGACCCTCATGTGGAACCTGTAAAATAATCCAAGCAACGCTTGGACCCTTGCTGGGAGGCTGACCCTCTCTCATTGACACCTGCATCCTTCATGGTCGTGCTGAAATATGTGTTTTATTTGTTGTATCAGTCAAAAAGTTTTAAGTCCCTCATTCTTAATTTACAAAAAAAAAAAAGCAAGTGAAACCCTGAACTAACCAAATTCAATTGTTTTGATTGATTTTTCCCTGCACCTGTTGATCAGTTGACTGGCTATTAAAAAAAAAAGGAGAAAAAGTCCTTCACACTTTGGTTGAAATAACAATATGGCAAACAGAATTAGGTATGAGGTATGAGGGTTGCTTGCTGAATATTGAATTAGTACAAAGGGAAGTGGATGAGACCTTAAAGAACCTCCATCGCATTGGAGGCACATGATGAGCTGAGCACACTAGGGGAGTGAGCAAGTATCCCAAGGTCATCTCCTGCTCCCGTCTGCCTTTACTGTCAAGGGAGTGGTAGCAGGGGAGAAAAGCCAGGGTATTTCTCCCCCTCTTTCTGCTTCCAATGGGGCCTCCAGCTTTGGGTCTATCTGACAAAGACCATACCTCCTGGAAGGCCGTTCCCTCCATGGTACCAGGGATACCAGTTCCCTTTAAACACTCCTATTAACAACACCTCCTCCCAATTTCCCTCCAACTTTCTGCCACTAATAACCTCATCACCCTCTGCTTGTCTTCCATACTATGTAGCTATTTCTTTTTTATACATCCCCTGTAAAGATACAGAGTAGCTTCTGTTTTCTGGGCTAGAGGTTAACCAAAAGAGCTGACTCTTGAACAACATGGGTTTGAATAGCATGAGTGCACTTACGTACCAATCGTTTTGGATAAATACAGTACAGTACTGTAAGTGTGTTTTCTCCACCCTATGATTTTCTTTTCTTTTTCTTTTTCTTATTTTAATTTTTTAACGTTTATTTATCTTTGAGAGAGAGAGTGAGAGAGAGAGAGAGACAGAGCACAAGTAGGGAAGGAGCAGAGAGAGGGAGACACAGAATCTAAAGCAGGCTCCAGGCTCTGAGCTGTCAGCATACAGTCCACGTAGGGCTTGAAACTATGAACCATGAGATCATGACCTGAGCTGAATTCAGACGCTTAACTGACTGAGCCACGCAGATACCCCTGATTTTCTTAATAACATTTTTTCTCTAGCTTCCTTTATTGTTAAAATAAGTAAATAGTACATGTAACATATAAAATATGTGTCAATCAGCTAGTTATATTATTAGTAAGTCTTCCTGTCAACAATGGGCTGTTAGTAATTAAGTTTTTGAGGAGTTAAAAGTTAGACACAGATTTTTGACTTCACAGGGCTGGCACCCCTAATCCCCACATTGTTCAAGGGTCAGCTGTGTATCTTCCCAATATAGCCACTTAAGAGCTTAAGCAAGAATGGTCAGGACAAATTCAAAATAAATATGATTCCCCCCTCCCCCAAGTTATTAAGTGCCCACTGTGTAAGGAAGCAGGGCAAGGTACAGGGGACACAAACAAACAAAACACAACCAAATTCCTATTTTAAGGAGCTCACAATTTAGTGGATGAAAGAGATCAATAGATGATTTTAATAAATGATAATAAATGCTATAGGGACACAGCAAGTATACAAAATGTCTCCCAATCCGTTTCACTGTTAGCTGGCTAACTTTGGTAGTAGGGCACAGGGAAGTGAGCAGCGGCTAAGAGCCATGAGAACCAGGCCGTGGGCTGGCTCGGTTCCCACTGATTGTGGTGGATGCTGGGCAAGTCATCAAACCTCTCTGGCCTCCATTTCCTTCTTTGTAAGAGGTAACATCTGAGGTTTCTTTCCAATCGCAAACATTATTACCATGACCTTTCCAATCCCTCCTTTAACAATTTTGAGAGCCCACTGGCACTTATTTTAAGTTCTTCCCAAAGAGCATGACAGAGGCATGACTCACCACTATTTAACCTAGGAGCCCTGTTTCTGCAGTCTACTGCACGACACAGGACAACATGCACACACGCACACACACACACACACACACACACACATTGTCAGTGCTGTGTCATTCTAAGTCTTAGACACTCCAGGAGCCTGGGGCCTGTTGGGAGAATGCATGTTTAGCAACCAGTACAATCCAACAGGAGTAGACCTCATCGTCTGAGAGTCAGCTCAGATGCCGGACATAAGTGACAGACCCCTGCAGTTTGGGGATCTCTGCACATCCTGGAGGTATGCATCTAACTGGGACAAGGACGCATCCCTCTGGCTGAGTTCTTTACTGATCCCTCCATTCTGCATTCCACTGCCATTGAGTGGTGGCTCCATTTCAATGGGAACAAAGCAGCTCCTTTCTGGGGAGCCTTAGAGGGAACTGATCATTTAAATGTATTTCTTAGGACCACCTGGGTGGCTCAGTCTGTTGAGTGTTTGGCTTTGTCTCAGGTCGTGATCTCATAGCTTGTGAGATAGAGCCCCTCGATGAGCTCTGTGCTGACATCTCAGAGCCTGGAGTCTGCTTGGGATTCTGTGTCTCCCTTTCCCTCTGCCCTTCCCCCACTCACACTCTGTCTCTCTCTCTCTCTTTCAAAAATAGATAAACATTAAACAAAAAATATATTTAAAAGTGCATTCTCATGATATGCCTTTTTTCCTTACTGCACCAAATGAATAAAAATCTCAATGAAATTTTATGCATGAATATTTAATTATTGTCCATGTAAAATTTAAATAATCTCTTTCAAATGATTTGCTTATAGCCATTAGACTTTCTTTTTTTATTTTTAAAAAAAAATTAATGTTTTTCTTTGAGAAAGAGAGACAGAGGGCAAGCTGGGGAGGGGCAGAGAGAGGGAGACACAGAATCCAAAGCAGGCTCCAGGTCTGAGCTGTAAGCACAGAGCCCCATGCGGAACTTGAACTCATGAACCACAAGATCATGACCTGAACGGAAGTCAGACACTAAACCACCGAGCCACCCAGGGGCCCTGCCATGGGGCTTTCTGAAGGACCTCACAAAGTAGCTCTTGCAGAAGCATGAGGGCCCCTTTTGACAAGGGTAAACTGGCCATAGGACATTTCTAGCTCGGTCTCAGTACAATGTTATTATAGGGATTCACAGCAATGTAAAAAAAGGAAAGAAAGTCTAGACTGGGCAAAAATGCAGTGATTTGATGTATTCTCAGATGGGCTTTAAAAGAAAGCAAATTCGCCATATTATTCTCAAGAGAGTTATGGTTTAAAATGTACTACTTAAAACAGCCTTGCAAATATATGGAAAAAAAAATTCAGCTTTGCCTCTGTTAAGTGTTCAACAAAGTTAGGTTTAAATTCTAGCAGCAAATCGAATTTTAGAAATGATGGGTTTCAGCCCCGTGGATTGTAACAAGTCCATCCCATTTGCAGGGTCTTCTGTTATAAAAGGGAATTGCATATACTTTATATGGCAGCCCAAAGTCTCTTCCTTTCGGCGCAGAAAGCTGGTTTCACTCCACAGGAAGCTTTTGCTATTCTTTTTCCCCAATTCTCCTTAGGCGTGTGCTCCGACGGAAGGGCCTCCCTGTGCTGGCTCACCCCCTTTCCCACGGCCCTAGAATCTGTGTGTCCTTTACTTCCTGGCAGCAACCAGCAGCTGGGTTTCCTGAGCGCCTTTTGTGAAGGCAGGAAACACAGAGGAGAAGCCTTGGAGACTGAGGGCGGCTCTCCCAGCCACACGACCTCTGCTCCACCCCACCTGGCCCTCAGCCGAGGGCACTGGGGCAGCCACGTGACCAAACCCGTGACCAGACCCGGTCCTCAGGACGCAAGCATCTGCCGGCCCCCAACCTGCACCAGGAGCGGGCTGCTGGGGCCAGCTCTGTCCCCTTAAAACGAGGTGAGCAGGCAGGAAGGGCTAACTGGATGCAGAGTTACTGTGGAATCTGCAGATAGACATTTGTGACATCTCAGGTATAAAAAAGGCTAGAAGTGCGAGCTTCACACTGGCTTGTTTAAATGAGTGGCTCGGGGCACCTGGGTGGCTCAGGCGGTTGAAGATCTGACTTTTGGTTTCCGTTCAGGTCATGATTTCCCGCTAGGCTAGTGAGTTCGGAGTCCTGCATGGGGCTCCACGTGCTGATGGCATAGAGGCAGCTTTGGTTTCACTCTCCCTCTCTCTCTTCCTCTCCCCTGCTCACTCTCTCTGTCTCTCTCTCTCGAAAGAAATAACTAAAATTTAAAGAAATTAAAACAGAATTATTTTGCACACTTACTAAATCCATTTTAAAGTGACCATAAACCCGCTGCATGTAAACATTAATAACAGATTTATGAAAAATAATTATATTTTCTAAAACAAGAAATTCAGTGAGAAGTGTAACTTTTTTTTACATATTTATAAATCCCTAAATGGCTCACTTGAAGAAAATATCTGCTATTGCATGCAAATCTATTGTATTGTTTGGGTTGAAGTTTAGGAGAGCGTTCTAGGCTTTGCATACATACGTGATCGGAAAAGGAAACTGAAACCAGTGAATTTCTTGAGCGAGGGTTTTGGGCACACTATGCGTCCTCATTCCACATTTTGAGAACTGTTGTCTTAAACCTTAGTCTAAATGTAACTGCTAGAGTTCCAGCCATTATATCCACATTCAAGATACCATGATGGAGAAAAGGTTGAAGGAAGGATTAGAACTCTCCCTTTAAGAAGAGCTCCTGGAAGGCTCACAGCATTCCTGCCTACAGCTCTATGGCCAAAACTTTCACATAGCAACATTAAATTCAAGAGAAAATGTTTTAGTAGGGCAACAATGTGCTCAGGAAAAATGTCTTTAAAAAGGGGGAGAAAAGCTACTGCGAAGCAATTAGTAGTCTCAGCCACAGGAAGCATGAGTTAAAAGCATTCCAATGACCCCAACACTTCATCTGCTGTTTCCATGGCTGCAGATCATCAAAACACCACAGATCCCTTAGGAGTCCCCTGTGAAGAAATTATTGTTTACTTTGCTAACTGATTGGTCTATGGTGTTCAAGTGCATTTTAAAGCATCTACATAGGAGCAGGGTGTGGGAGTCTCCTGCTGAGAAAAGGGAGCAAGCTTTGGGTTCTCTCAGAAGTACTGACAAGAACCATGTTGTGAGATGGTATTGAAAACCTCAGCCAAAGAGAGACCATCATGGTGAGATTTTATGGTAGCCATACAGATATTCTTCTGTTTTGGGAAGACTTCACATGGCACTCAAAGGAGAGCTGTCAAGGACAGAGTTTGTTGGGGGAAAAAATTCAAGTGTTTTGTTTCTAGCAAAGAATGACAACATGGGAGTGTCTGAGTTAATAAAAAAAAGAGTTAAGAAACTAAGTTAAAATACTTTTACTGAATGCTTACTTTGTGCCTGTCAGGATTCTAAGCAATTTGCATATATAAATTGATTTACCTAATCCTCATAGCAACTCAAGTAAGTGGCTTAATTTCTCTGTGCCTCAGTTTCCTTACCGGAAAAACAAGGATACTAATGGCACCTTCTTACTAAAGGTCACATCGCCAATGAAAGTGGATTTGGCTCCATATTCTAAGTCCTGAAACCACTCAACAATACTCCACGTACATACAGAGGAACTCGGTGCTGTGGCTAATATTTAAGGAAGATCATTGGATGAGATATAAATTCATTAGAATACAGTTTAGTGATAAACTACACACTACCTGTAATGGGATGCTGTCATTTATTTAAAAATATATTTCAATACTCCCTGTGTTTAAAAGGAAATAGTAGCGATTACTAACACATGTCCTTTAAATTTGTTAGAGTGGTATTTCTAGAGAAGGATTATTCATCAAGGTAAGCCTCATGTATTTTCAACACTTTCTTTCAATAATCCAAACCAAACACTGCATACCTGTGACTTCAGATGTCCCTTACGTCATTAACCCAATGGCAGGCGTCTAAAGCTGGAGCCCCAGCTCCTAACAGGAAGTGACACCTAACAGGAAATAATCAGCCTTGTGGGACATACGTTAATAGCCCAAACCTTTTCAGCAGAGAGTGCAAATTGGTAGCCTGCAGGTGAAATCTTGCTTATGACATGCTTTATTTGGTTCATAGAGTGTAATTTAAAAAGTGTGCTCTAGATTTTTTTTAGTGAAAATCCAAAACCAAGATTTCACGTCAGAATCCAGATGAGAACCTCTGCTTCTTTTAGATAGGCCATATTCTCTCCTGTTCAGCTTAGCTCCCATCACTCCTGTCCTCCTACATTCAACCTCTTCATGCATTTTGTCTGTCCCCTGCAGGCATTTGAGTTTGTAACCCTGTCTTTACAGATATTAAACTCCAAATCATGTTAAGTCCCATAATCCATTGTAGCAGAACCTGTTCTGAAATTACTCTACCTGCAATTTTCAGTTGAACTGATTATTTAGTCACAGCTTATGTACGTGATGGGTTCTGCAATCAATGGAGACGTAGAAGTTATGTTCTAAATTGCCTGCTGGTAGGTAAATGATGAGCTGAAAGTGACACCACAAGAAGGACCACAAAATATTGGGATAAATGTCTGGAGTTTAGTAATGCAGACCCTGGCACATAGTAGGTAGTTAGGAATTTATTGATGGAGGTTTGATGATATATAGGCAGAGGTTTACTAAAGTGGCTGGAATTTCTGTTCTGTCTCGATTATCACTGTTACTTCTGTGAATGTCATAGTAGCTGTTCACCAAATATTGCCGGCTCTTTCACTTTGGGCACATGGTAGGATTGCACTTTCTGCCCACTTGACGTTGGGTGGAACCATATGACTAGTTCTGTAGGATGAGTTGTGAGTGGAGATGATACGTGTTCATGTAATTACCAGAACATCTTCCAGAGCAGTCTTTCCTCTGACATGGTGACCAGTACTTGAGATGGTGGCAGCTCCATTAGCCTCGGTCTCTACAACTGCCAGAGGTTTCTGCCAAGCTGCGTTCAATATGTTGCATGAGCAAGAATCAGAACTTGTTATTATAACCCAGTAAGACTTTTGGGGTTGCTTTCTACTGCAGCCTAACATATCCTGTCCTGACTAAAATAGTCAGTAAATGTCTATTAGCAAATTCTAAGTGAAAATTTTTAAAAAGGGAATTCAGTGACTTGGACCATCGTCAATTCTGAAGCACTGGAAATGCTTCTTTAGGCCATTTGTCTCCATGACTCACTGACTCTAGGTCCCTTTTCTGAAGCCCCTTGTCACCCATGAACACTTCTCCATCCTTTTCAGCCTTAACTTTTGTAAATGAGCTTGTCAGGAACAGAGCTTTCTTCATAATTAGGGAAGGATACCCACCAAGCATCAAGAGACAGGGGGACCTCTGAAAGCAAATGTGCAGAATCTTCCCAGAGCTACATTTTGCAGAAGTCTGATACTCGTGGCCCACAGAGGACAATACTCATGGTCTCACAGCACCACAGATCCTTGCCACAATCCCTATCATCAGGACGTGTGTGTCTGGTGGTGGCAGAGCTAGGAAAGGCCTGATCCAACTGCTCTTTAGAAGGACTTGAACCTGACTACTCCAGTCTAAAGTACAATCCATTTCTTATGAGGTTCTTTCTCCGTGTGTGTGATTTTTAACACTGCATCTATAATTGAATTCCCCTTCTACACTAGGGATGCATTTTCTGTTGCTACTGTCAATATTAAAAAAAATCAAACTCTTTTTAGGTTTATTTTTCAAAACACAGGAAATATCCCATAGTATCTACCTGTTTGGAAGCATATGATCTCATTTGTCAGTAGAAATTACCTATCTGGATAGTAAAAGTTTTCATTAATCCTATTTTAGATTTTTTTTGGTCTAAAAAAAGGCAAGTTTGTAATGGTTGCTAGTGGTTTCAATATATTGTTGGAGAAATTAGTGTCTATTTAGTTCTGTATTCTGAACTTTTTCATATATTTAAAAGTACAGTAAAACCTTGGTTTGTGAGCATAGTTTGTTCCAGAAACATGCTTGTAATCCAAAACACTTGTATATCAAAGCAAATTCAAGAACCATTGGCCCAGTTGTGATCATGTGACATTTGGCATCACTTACTACTCATATTCCAAGACATTGCTCATTTATCAAGTTAAAATGTATTAGGTATGTTTGCTCACGTTGCAGAGTGCTCACAGAACAAGTTACTTGCAATGCAGTATTTCAGGGATGCCTGGCTGGCTCAGACAGTTGAATGTCTGACTTTGGCTCAGGTCATGATCTTGTGGTTAGTGGGTTCCAGCCCTGCATCAGGCTCTGTGCTGTCAGCATAGAGCCTGCTTCAGATCTTCTGTCCCCTTTCCTCCTTGCCCCTCCCCCACTCTCTCTCCCTCTCTCAAAAATAAAAATAAAAAACATTAAAAAATAAAAGTATTTCAATGAATCTAGCAAGTGCTGTTAACTAGGCAGGACTGTCCAATTGCAGGTTGCAGCATTCATTTACTTAATCAACAAAGAATTTATTGAGCAGGTACTAGATTATGACTGACCCCCTCCATTAAGGGGATTGTGCCTTGTTCACCTTTATTTATCTCACCTTTATTTATCTCAACTGACTAGCCTGGTGCTTGCAGTATATGGGCACCCAATATACACTTTCATAATTGCTATTCGAAACGCCATGTTAATGCCTCCAGAGAAGTAAGGTCTTCACATTTTATGAACTAATACTCTAGGGGATTAGATAAAGTCAATGCACCATCAACTATGGCAGTTATGAAAAAAATTATTTGAATATTAGAAGTGTGATGGAGAAGGAAACGATGAGGGATGGGTCCACAAATAATGCAGGAACTTGGAGTCCCTAATTTACTGAGTTTCCACTGACTAATAGTGTGACTGTGGGAAAGTTGTTCAACATTTCTGGGCATCTGTGTCTCTAACTGTTAAACAAAGGATTCATCAAGGTTTTCACAAGTAGAGACTTTAAAAATTATACTATTGCACTTGAATGCATTCTTACACATTTCAAACAATGCAGATAGAGCAACAGTTTTCCACCACTCTATCTGCATCTGATAAATTTTGCTATGTTTGTTTTCATTTTTATTCATCTCAATGTATTTTATGATCTCTCTTGTGTTTTTTTCTTCAACACACTTGTGTTTGGGAATGTTTTGTTTCATTTCGACATATTTGTGAATTTCCTAAAGTTTTTATGTTATTGATTTTTAATTTCCTTCCATTGTGATTGGAAATTACATACTTTGAAATATTTCAATCCTTTTAAATTTGTTGTCACTCCTAACATACAGATTCTCTGAGAGAATATTCTATATACACATGAAAAGATACATATTCTGCCATTGTTGAGTGGAATTTCCTGTAAATGTCTGTTAAATCTAGTTGTTTTATAGAACTATTCCAGTCTATTTCCTTGTTCTATTTCTTATTGGAAGTGATATATAGAAGTTTCCCATTATTATTGTTGAATTGTCTATTTCTCCCTTAAGTTCTGCCAGTCTTTGCTTCATGTATTTTGGGCCCTCTGTTTTTCAGCATATATATATTTTTATATTATATATGCATATAATATATGTAATATATATATCATACAATATATGTATAATGTATATGATATGTAATACTCATACATGGTGCACATACATATGTTATTATATATTTATTCAAATATCTATCATATGCATTATTACATAAGGTCTATATTTTCTTGATAGATCAACACTTTTATCATTATACAATGTCCTTCTTTTCCTCTAGTAATAACTTTTGTCTTCAACTATATTTTATCTGATATTATCACAGCCATTCCAGCTCCATTTTGATATGGAGTATCTTTTTTCCATAATTTTACTTTCAATCTATTGTATCTTTGAATCTAAAGTATGTCTTTTGTAGACAGTATATAATTGAAATATGTTTTCTTTAACATAGTCTGCCAATAATTTCCTTTTGATTAGAGTATTTATTCCATTTACATTTACTGTAATCACTAAGATGGTTTTATTGACTGAATCATATCCCTCCAAAATTCACACATTGAAGCCTAGATCCCCCATATGACAGTACTTGAAGAAAGAAACTTAAAAGAGATAATTTAGATTAAATGATGTCATAAGAGTGGGGTGCTTATCCAGTAGTACTGGTGTCCTTATAAGAACAGGAAGAGACATCAGAAATCTCTCAGTCTTTTGCAGAGATAGGGCCATGTGAGGACATAGCAAGAAGGTGGCCATCTATAAGCCAGGAAAAAAGGCCTCACCAGAATCCCACTCTGCTGGAAATCTGATCTTGAACTTTCAACTTCCAGAATTCTGAGAAAATAAATGTCTGTTGTTTAAACCATGTATACAATAGTATTTTCTTATGGTAGCCTGAGCAAATTAATATAGGTAGGATTTATATCTACCATTTTGCTATTTGTTTTCTGTATATCTATGTCCTCTTGTTCCTCTCTTATTCTATTACTGCCTTTTTTGTATTAAATAGATATTTTTAAGTGTATTGTTTTAATTCTCTTGTCATTTCTTTTAGTATATATTTTTGGATTGTTTTCTTTGTGGTTGCCCTGGTGATTACAATTAATATCTTAATTTTTAAAAATCTATTTCAGATTAATACCAACTTAATTTTGATAGTATACAAAAACTTTGCTGTTATATAACTTCTTTGTGCTGTTATTGTTATAAAAATGACATCTTTATACACTGTATACCTCTCATCACAGATTTATAAGTATTGCTTTATACAGTTGTCACTTAAATTAGACAGGAGGGAAAAAAGTGTTAAAAAGAAAAAAATGCATTAATATTGTCTCGGTTTTGTTTATTTGGGAATGTTTTAATTTTGTCTTCAAAGGATAATTTTGCAGGATACAGATTTCTTGATTGACACCATTTTTCTTTTGGAACTTCAAATATATCATCCCACTAGTTTCTGGCTTCTGTGGTTTCTGATGAAAATTGGCTGTTGTTCTTATTGAGGATTCCTTGTATGTGATGAGTTCCCACTCTCTTGTTGCTCTCATGATTTTTTCTTTGCCTTTGGCATTAGAGAGCTTGAGTATGATGTGAATCTCTTTGAGTTTAAACAACATGGAGTTTATCGTAAATTCTTAATATGTAGTTAATGTTTCTTATTAAATTTAAGAAGTTTTCAGGCATTATTATTCAAGTATCTTTCTGTTATCTCTCCTCTCTTTTTGGGACTCCTATCATGCATATGGTAGTATGTTTGATGATTCCCCACGTGTGTCTGGGGCTCTGTTATTTACAGAAAATTATTTCATCTTTCTACTCCTTTATTCCTTGGACTAGATAATTTCAATTAACGTATTATCAATGTCACTGATTTTTTTTCTGCTTACCCAGGTCTGCTATTGAATCCCTCTCATGAATCTTTTATTTCAGTTATTGTCTATTACAAATCCAGAATTTCTTTTTGGTTCCTTTTTTATATTTTTTTATTTTTACATTTATATTCTCTATTCAGTGAGATATCATTCTCACAATTTCCTATAGGTCTTTAAACATGGCTTCATTTAGTTTTTTTGAACATATTTAAAATAAATGATATAAAGTCTTTGACTGGTAAGTCTAAAATCTATGCTTATTCAAGGACAGATTCTATTGATTGTTTTTCCCTTTCTATGTATGGGCTACAATTTTTTGTTTCTTTGCATGTTTCATATTTTTTGTCAAAAACTAGACAGTTTAAATAATATAATGTGCCAATTGAGATAAAAATCAGATTCTCTTACATCACTCCCCAGATTTGTTATTATTATTCTTTATTGTTGTATTTGTTGTTTGATTAGTGACATTTATGAACTAATTCCATAGGGTCTGTATTCTTTGTTATGTGTGGTCACTAAAGTCTGTGCTTGGGTAGCTTTGTAGTCACAAGCAATTCAACAGAGATTTCATTATCCAAAGGTAAAAGTTTAGGGCTTCAGGCCTTTTCTGATCATGTGAACAGTCCTGACATCTCACAGCCCTGTGCATAAATTGTATACATAATTGCACAATTTGTGTATCATGGCTTATATATGGATATATATTTTATTCTTACTAGAAAAGTGAGAACATTGTACAAAACTAATTCAGCTGTTTTTTTTTTTGTCATTTTTGATACATACACTTTCTACCAGAACTCTCTAGCTTTAATTTACTGATGAGTAAGGAATGACTGGAAGGAAAAGGAATTACAGGTTGCCCTGTTTTCCTTTACTCTATATCATCATTTTTAGCTTGGGTCATTGGCTAATGCAGGGAAATAACCTAAGTAAGAAAGGGCATGATAGAGGTACTAAGTCCATTTTTACTTAGAATGTCATTACTTTCTTTCTGTATTGGAAGCAAGTTCTGATTTAAATGTAAAGCACAGCCTCTCAGAGGAGTCAGTGCCCCTATTTACTCAGGGGAATAACATACTTTGTATATATTTTGAGTCTCACTGAGCTTCAATGCATCATAGGTCCACAAAAATTCTTTGCTCAGGGGGTGCCATGACTGTTATGTGCAAAAAGGGGCAATAAGACCATGAACATGCATATTGCACATACCTCCTGGACTCATCATGTACATGCTCCATTGTCTCAGTGGACTTCACTTACAAAACACAAATTCAAGGATAAAGTTATGAAGGATTTCAAGATGGCTATAACAGAGAATTAAACCAAGCACGGGGTCCTATATGTCTACATAGCCCTCATACCCATCAGGCTGTCCCTGTGGAGCAGACACCTCAAAATACCTACCTAGCTAGCCTTCCTTTCTTCTTTATGGAAAAGAAAAATAGGTTTTTTGGTTTTTGGGGTTCTTTTGTTTTGTTTTGTTTGCTTTTGGTGTCATTGTGTTCAGCTAAGCACCTGTATTTCATAGCCTCCCTTGAAGCTAGGGTGATGGTGACAGAGTTCTGACAATGAGACAGAAGTAGAAACCTACTGGGACTTATAGAAAAGTCCTCATCTCAAGACACATTCATTATTCCTTGTTTCTTCTTTTCGTTCCTGCTGAAAATAGGAACGTGAGATCAGAGGAGGGGCAGCTGTTGCCTATAAGGCAACCAGCACAATGGTAAGAATACATGATAAGGAGGCTGGAATGGAAAGCTGAAGGGAACATAGATCTCCCAAGGCTCTACTTCTTAGTGTGAGGAAATACATCTCTGTTTGATTAGGCCACTATTTTTCAGATGTCTGTTACTTGCTGAAACATGCAATAATAACCTATGAATTTTAAATACCACCTTAATCATGCACTAAATTCCTATAGATACATGATTCTCTTTCTATACTATTTTTTTAAAATGTTTATTTATTGGGGCGCCTGGGTGGCTTAGTCGGTTAAGCGTCCGACTTTCGCTTAGGTCATGATCTCGCGGTTCGTGGGTTTGAGCCCCGCGTCGGGCTCTGTGCTGACTGCCAGCTCAGAGCCTGGAGCCTGTTTCGGTCTGTGACTCCCTCTCTCTCTGACCCTCCCCTGCTCACACTGTCTCTCTCTCTCTCTCCTAGAAATAAATAAAACATTAAAAAAAAAAAGATGATCGCATATTAAAAAAATGTTTATTTATTTATGAGAGAGAGAGAGAGAACACACACACACACACACACACACACACACACACACACACACAAGTGGAGAGGAGGGGCAGAGAGAGAGAGAGGAAAATACAGAATCTGAAGCAAGCTCCAGGCTCTGAGCTGTCAGCACAGACCCTGATTTGGGGTCAAAACCATGAACCAAGCCAGAGCCCAACACCTAACTGACTGAGCCACCAAGGCACCCCTCTTTCTATATTCTTAAGCTATCTCACTGATTTTAAAAATACATTTCTATGCTAAAAATCACACTTTAAATAGTTATAGATTTATAGTATGTTTTGCAATCTGTTAAAGTAATGCCTATTTTCTTTGTTATTGTTTTTTTAAAAAGGTCATAGTTAATTTTGTCCATATTCACATGTATTTTAAAACAAGCTTGTCAAATAAATTTAAATAATGAAAAATAAACTTACCAAGTTTTGTGAAAACTCAGTAGAATTTTGATTAAAATTACATTTAATTTATGGATTCATTTAGGAGGAAATGAAATCTTTAAAATTTTCAGCACTTCCATCTAGGAATAAAGCATAATTCTTTATTTATTCAGATCTCTCTTATATCCTTCAGTAGAGCTTTAGTTTTACTTACACAGGTCTTGCACATTCTCATTAGATTTATTGCTAGGTTTTATACCTTCGGTTCCTGTTGTGAACAGGATTTTCTACACTATTTTCAAATTGGTTTTTTGCCAATTTATAATTAAGTTGTTGTTTTTTTATTAATCTTGATTTTGTATTCAGCCAGCTCGTAAATTATTCCCCATAGTACCTTCTAGACCCCATTTTAGCTCTAAATGTGCTGGAGTCTAGGTGTTAGGTAGAACTTCTTAATTGGAAGAAGTTGTATTTGGTTCAGGTCAATGAAAGAGTTTCATGGAAGGAGTGAGATTTCATTGTCACCATTATTTAAAGGTGTCTAATTCCTCTGGCGGGAATGTCTCCAGATCTGCTTATTGTATGTGACAGGCTTTTGTAACAGTAATTTAGGATTCCTGTAGGCTCCTCTACATTTATTTTTTAATCCACACCTGCACAATTGTTTTCAAAGGTGATCCCAAAACATCTCCGGCATTGCTCACAGTATTCTTAATGGTATCCTCAGCTTTCATTCCCAAAGCTAAGGATCTGAGACCTAAATTCAGATTCCCTTTTCTGGGAAACATATTGAAAGGCTACAGCCAAGTTTCTTATTCAACATATTAGAGTTTTGGCTTACTAGAGTAAAACTGAACTTAACAATAGTTTTGGAAAGATGGCTGTTAGCCAGGAAGTCATATTATCTTCTCTCACTCCACAGCCCTCACTCATATCTCCAAGTTCTGAAGAAATGTGTCTTCTATTGATAGTCTTAAAAAATATTTAGCACTCAACCCCCAATGCCTTGTCTTTTGATCACGGGAATACACATGTGTTAAAGGGCCAGTGTTTAAACTTGGACTTGCCATGACAGCTGTTTTGCATGTCATGCATGTATCTTCACATCTGGAACATTTTAGGCCCTTGCAACATAAATGAGCAGTGGGAGAGAAGCAGAGAAAAATAAGAAGCTTCATTTTCAAAATAGGCAAATCTCTGACATTTCTCTTAAAAATCTTTGAAAATATCTCTAAAGGTAGTGATCGGAGAGTCAAGAAACTTGTATAAAAACCTGACTCTACTACTTACTATCTATGCCACTTCTATGATTCATCTCAACCTTCCCAAG
This sequence comes from Crocuta crocuta, assembly GCF_008692635.1. NCBI lineage: Eukaryota > Metazoa > Chordata > Mammalia > Carnivora > Hyaenidae > Crocuta > Crocuta crocuta. The sequence continues at coordinate 1,696,365 of NW_027530981.1, forward strand.
GCTAGTTTTGCTCTCACAGGAATGTTGCAAGGATAAAGCAAGATGAGGCTGACACAAGAATCATGTAAACTATAAAGTGCCATGCAGAAGTGAGTTGTTAGTAATTTCAGAATGTTGAGCACTTCTCATCTTTGCCTGCTATAACATGCTTAGGGATGTGTTGTCCAAAAGGGAAAACAGCCCCAATACATGAGAAAATCATATTTAGGTATGCTGAAAACCTTCACAAAATATATAATTAAAGTAAAACTCAAGACTTCATCATAAAATATTAATGAAAATGCTCAAAAACAAGTCATAAAATATAAATGCAAAGTACTTAGCATTGTTTTGATGTTTGAAATCTAGAAAGCAAAAAATGGTGACAGCTTGATTGAATCAGATGCACAGAGAATTATTTCATTTTTATCAAGCTCTGCTATCTTTCCCTAGGGCTGGACAGCATACATTGCTTTGGTTGGTTAGATTTGGCTTCTCGATTGTGTGTAGGAGGTGCTGGCTTTCAGATTATTACCATCATCATAGTCATCATCACCATCATCTTCATCATCATCATCATTACATTAACTTCTTATTTGCTGCTGTACCAAATTACCAAATTGCCAAAAACTTAGTGGGTGAAAACAACACAGATTTATTATTTTATAGTTATGGAGGTCAGAAGTCCAGAATGAGTCAGCAGGGCTGTGTTTCTTCTGGAGGTTCTAGGGAAGAATCTGTCCTTGCCTTTTCCAGCTGCTAGAGGCTGCGAGCAGTCTTCAGTTCATGACTCTGCATCTCTTTGACCTCTGCTTCCATCATCACATCACCTTTGACTCTGACCCTCCTGCCGCCCCTTTATAAGGATCCTTGTGATTACACTCGCTCACCTGGATAGTCTAGGATACCTTCCCCCATCTCAAGTTCCTTAATTATTTCTGCAAAGTATATTTTTCATGTAAGGTAATAGCAGATTCCTGTGGAGGAGGACATCTTTTGGGAAGAGGCATTATTCAGCCAATCATAATCACCAATGATTAACACTTATTGAGTATTGTTTGTGTGCCTAGAACTGTTCTAAAAACCTCAAATAGGGGCACCAGCATAGCTCGATTGGTTAAGTGTCCCACTCTTGATTTTGGCTAAGTCATGATCTCACAGTTCGTGAGATCAAGCCCTGTGTTGGGCTCTGTGCTGACAATGTGGAACCTGCTTGGGATTCTCTTTCCCTCTCTCTCTGCCCTTCCTCCATTTGTATTCTCTCAGTCTTTCAAAATAAATAAATAAACATTAAAAAATAGAAACCTCAAATATACTAAATCATCAACCTTTAGCATCATGCCATTGAGGCACAGAGAGGTTAGGTAACTTATCTAAGGTCACTAACCTCACTAGTACATTCTGAAGGTGTAAACAGATGGCCCACGAGACTTAGGGGAAGCAGAAGCACCTAGATACAGTTTTTAACGAGGCAAAAACTTTATAACAATAATGGTAATATCTTCCACCTTTTAAATTGTGGTTTACAATTTTGAAAGCACCTTTCCAGCAGTTTTCCATGAAACTTTCTCATAATCTTGTAGCTCAGAATAATTTACCCTCCCCTAAGTCCTCTTCTTTTTAGGTTTATTTCTGTATCAAGGGTTCATAGTATGCCTTCCACTGGGATTTGTGTTCCTGTGTGTTTGTCCTGTTTCAACTGTGAGATCCTTAAATAAAGGTAGAACCAAGCACCTCCCCAAATAAAAAAAGAACACTTATTATAGTGACTTGAACACTTAAAGTATCCAATAAATATGTATTCAACTGAATAGTAGACATGAAACAAGAGTATTATTTGGAGGTCCTATAGAACCTACAGAACAGATGTGGTAGACTGCTCCCTTTATGACTCCCATGAACTATGCCTTCCACAATTCATGCCTCTGTGTAGTCCCCACTCAGTTGACTCTGGATGGAGTCTGTAACTGCCTTAACCAACTGAATACTATGGAAGGGATACTGTGCCAATTTTGGGACCAGCTCTTGCTTGGCCTGGAATTTTCTACTTTCTCCTGCCTAGAACTCTCCTTCTTGGTATGTTCTTTTTGAAATCCAACTACCAATCTGTGAGGCAGCTAAGGCAGCCATGTGGAGAGGCCTAACTGGAAGAAGACTAAGTCACATACCAACAGACCTGGTTGAGTTCCAATAGAGTCTCCAAATGACAGCAACCATCACAATTCACCTGCTGACACCACAGAGAACTGCTGAAACAACTTGCAGAATGGTGGGGGAATGAATGGGTTTTGAGCCTCTAGGTTTTGAGAGGGCTGGTTATGTAGCAATATATCATTGAAATACAGGATAGTCTATTTCTGCTGTACAGGTCTCTCTTTTTCCTATTGTCGGTGGGATCACAGATTTTGAGTCAAGGAGGCAGAGACTCTGAGACTCTACCTATAGGCCATTGAAGAGGCTCCTGCAGGTTGGAGCAATCTCCTTCAGGTCAGAGAGTATAAAATAAAGGCTGAATGTAGACTTCAGAATTTGGAGATGTGAATTGTTGGAGGAGGGATTTCTTGAACCTCATGTTGGTTTGAACTTCTCAGGACCTGAGTCTCAATGTCCTCTGTCTTTTTCCTTTGAGGACTTAGTGACTGATACATGCTTTCTTTTCCCCTTTTCCAGTGTTGTCATCTTCTCCTTCTGGGTAGATGGTTTTGTTTCTTTTTTTATAGTCCTTTTCCTTCTTTGTTGACTTTGTCTCCTTGATCTAAGTCTTCCCCCCCGCACTNAAGAAATACAGAATAGAACGATTCAATACCTGAGGCCAAGTGACCTCAATTGCCTAGAGAGATGTTTCTATGAAACTCCTGTTTCTAAGCTTGGAGGCTTTGCAAAAGATCTGTGATCTGGATTTACAATAGGACCATGCAGTAGTCACAAGAAGGAGAATCACAGTAATCAGGAGGCTTGAAGAAACATGACTTGTGACTGGGGAGGGCCTCCAGAGTGGAGAAGGCACCCTTGCCATTTCACAGTTCTTCCTGTCTCACACCTTCTCCCTGCCTCCTTTCTAAGAACTTGTACAAGAAGACAAAGACATTGACCTGTGGGCATTTGGTCTAGCACCAGCCTCTTGTGCTAATGTTTGCTTGAGGAGGGGGTGAGATGAGTGTGGGGTGAATGGGGGCCTGAGATTTATGAGGCAATAATGAGAAGAATAGCCCTGGTGACAAGGGAAAGGAAGAATGCAGCCAGAGGTCCTCTGTCCTCCTCCTGGTACCTTCATCAGCCACCTGCCAGTATAAAATAAACCTCATTCTGGACTGACACTGGGGTAACAGGAGGAATGGAGTGAGGTAATACAATAATTGTTTAAATCAGCTGTAGGGGCAACTGCAAGAAGGGGAAAAGGAGACTGGGAAGATCATTGAAATTACTGTACCCTGAGAAAGAACCTAGTCCCTTCCCCTATAGCCTTGCTCAGAGTCTGTGATTATTGTGTTTTTGTAGAACAAGTGATAGTTGTTTATGTAAAGCATGTATAGACAGCTTGACAAGAGGTTAGTTAGATTGTTTATTTACTTAGCAAGTCTTTATTAGTGCCTGTTATCTGCCAAGTCCTGTTCTAAGCACTTTCCAAACACTAATTCACTGAATTCTTGTAACAAATCTGTGAGAGAGATACTCAGAAGACAATACTATTTTTATTTCCATTTTGCAGATGAGGAAACTGAGGCTCAGAGGGCTTAAGGGCCTTATCCAGGATAGAGTTGCCAGACTTAGCAAATAAAAATACAGGACATCCAGTTAATTTTGAACTTCAGAATAACAAATGATAATCTTGTATTGTAAGTCTGTCCCATATATCACACTCTCATAAATTTTTTGCTAAGAAATCAAATATTGCATATGATATATGGGACATGCTTACACTAAAAAAATTATCTATTAGACATTCACATTCGATTTGGCATCCTGTTTGTTATCTGGCAATCTGAACTCCAAGAACAGTAAGTAGTAAGCAGTAGTAGTAAGTAGTGGACTAGGACTTGAATCCAGAAGGTGTGTGGCTTGCTAGTCCAGGCTGGTAAGTACCTTACAAAGTTGGCTCTCTAATGAAGACTGGAGTGCTAATGTACCAAGACAAAACACTAACCAAGCCATATTTTCTTGTTGTAGGCTATCTGAGAAAGAGTAAAAGGCCTTTCCTCTTTGTTCCTCTTGGAAAGGTGGCCCAGGTAGGATTTGTACCCAGTGGTTTGTACTTCCCTTAATCTGGGAGAGAATTGAGAAGCTTTCATTCCTCCAAGTCCAGGCCCCTGATGCCCCAGGGCTGTATTGTCCCAAAGTTGAGGGGACTGAATCCAAAGGCCGGAGGCTGGGTTGTTCAGGCCCTAAGGGGGTGAGGGGCCTGCACCAGGGTAGGAGGCTCTTGAATAAGGTTGGCTGCATGTGTTTGTGGAGAGGCTGGCTATTACATGGCCACACTTGGGAATCTCAGCCAAGAGCCTGACATCCCAACGCTGGCACAGAGGAGGCAGAGCACATGTCTCCCAGTGGATTGGTGAGGGCTGTGGTGGAGATCCCAGGAAGCACTGCTGGGATCCCACCCCAATTTTTCTGAAGTGTTGAAACCATAGAATTTGAGAATAACTCCGAAAGGAGAAAAGGAGTGGCTCTCCCTTCCACATCCTGTGGTGGAGTAAACCCACCCAATATGGTTAAAATGAATATATTTAATGAGCAGTTATGGTGTTCCTGGTATTTGCATGAATTTCAAATCATTTGATCCTCTTATGTTTGCACTTGAAAACAGAGATCTATCTCAACCAAAAGTTCAGGCTCTTAGCCACCCCTTTATACTACCTCTCCCAATTCAATTAAAGTTGAATCAAACTTAGCAGTCTGATTCCCTGGTGCTGCAGGGTGATGTTCAAGAACGAGGTTTAGGAAGGTTTTTCTCCTTAGGTTCCACAGAGGAAAATCATACACAAACACCAAGTCTGATGCTGCTTGATTAAAGAAATTATATTTCAAATAGTATTGTTATTCTTTTTTAGGATTAGATGTTCTTTTTAAAACTCTGGGTTTAAAATCTTAAACCAAGGCACCCACTTTGGTGGAGCTTTAGATGAGAACGGGCTTCTCTCCTCAACACGAAATCTCGTGTGATGTGAGCCTAGTCTTGGCCACGCATTCTTGCATCCAGATTGCTCTGTATAGTCATGCCTGAGTCACCACTTCTTGACAGCCAGAGCTCTGAGGACCTTGTGAAAGGCCCTGTGGGAACCAGAAATTCAGTACTCAAAGGAGTCGAAGATGTTTACAACGTGAATCAGCAATTAATAGCAACTTCCCCCCTCCTAAAAAGTCACATCTTCCATACAAGCACTGCTAATTATGCTGTTTAGTTTTGTTTTTCTAAGGCAAATGACAAGAAAAATGTATAACCAAGGGACTGGTTGACAGAAGTGAAGAAATATGAGACAACTAGAACAGAGAACGAAAAATAATGAGAAAAATGATTAAAAGAACGGAATTGTGTGGCTTGCTCTACTGGTAATGAGGCTGAACTAAATGAAGAAGTTGCATGTATTTATGGAAACTGCAGGTGAGATGGAGGAAGTAGCTTTCTCCCGATCTCTAACTGGATTATGTTTTCAAACTGGGTGGGTAATATAAAAGCAGCATGAGAAATCTGTCCTGGGGGTGCCCCAGCTGTGGCCCTGTACGAGAACTTGGCTACACAGATTATACCCCCTTAGATTCTATTCTGCTTGGACTTAACAGGAAATTCATAGCCATTCACACCCAGTTCCATCTTTCCACACTAACATATGCAGTGCTTCTTCCACCCCACACTCAGGCCTGTGAAATAAGAATCTCCCTTCCACCCTATATTAGTTTCTTGTGGCTGTGTAACAAAAAACCCCAAGCCAGGTTAGCCTAAAAACAACAGAAATGTATTTGCTCACTATTCTGGGGGCCAGAAGTCTGAAATCAGTATGTTGGCAGGACCAAACTGCCTCTGAAGAGTCTAAGGGAGAATCTTTTCTTGCTTTTTCTGGCTTCTGGTATCTCCAGGTGTTCCTTAGTCTGTAGCTGCAGAACTCCAGTCTTTGTGTCTGTCCTCACATAGCCCTTTCTTCCCCCTCTGCCTTTCTCTCACAGGGATGCTTGTCATAGGATTTGGGGCTCACCTGAATAATCTGGGATGATCTTCAGATCCTTGACTTAATTACATCTTCAAGGACACTTTTTGAAGTAAAGTCAAGTCCCACCCAGATGTTTTGGGTGGATACATCCTTTGGTAGGTGCAAGAGACCCCATTGAGCCCTTTCCCCTAAATCCAAGGATTTCTTACTCCCTAGGTAAGAGACTAATCAATTGAAAAAGAATCCATTTATACACCATCAAGGCAGTTTTAACATATCCTTTCCTTGCCTCTTCAATTTTCTTATGAGCCAAAACTGTCTAAGATCATAATTTTCTTGTAGACTTCTTCTCAGCTCTCTCTTGAATTTCATAGTCTATTTGTCTTTAGGGTTCTATTTATTGAGCTCCATTTATTCCTTCTGTAGTTTTTCTTTCATTGTTTTACTATGCAGGTCAGTTTGGATCTCCAAACCAATGGCTGTACATCCTCTTTGCTAAGACAGTCCAGGATTAAGCCTGTTCATCCATCCCTGTGTCCTTTCTAATTGGCACCTTCTCTGATGCCCAAGATCCTGGCTTTGATCATACCCCCAGCTGGAATGTTTTCCTTTTTGGAGGGAGGACTTGAGGAACAATTGACATAATGGATTCTGTTTAGTGAGTGATGAGTGGTAAGGAGAGAGAGGCCTTTGCTTGAACCTGCAACTTTAGAGGCTAAAACAAGAGTGGGAAGGATCTGAAAAAGATGGCTGGCACACACAGGAAGCCACAGTATAGTTTATGACCAGACTTTTGCTCCACTGACTAAGGGCCTCAGTTTCCCTATCTGAAATAGTTTAACAGCAATTAGGTTCTGAAGTTTCAGTCTCTGATCCAATCATCTTATTTGCTTTGGTGAAACATGGTCTCTACAAGTTTGTAAGCAAAACACTCCCCAGAATGATTTGGTGACAATTTAAGCAACTTTCTTCATAACACACATATACCCCTTCTACCCAAGGAACCAAGGGATTCTATCACTTAGGGGATGTGCTAATAGAAATATGTGCTTATCTTCACCTCTTTGTTTTTCTCAATACTCAAAACATAGGGAAATATTTAAAGAACTCAGCATATTGTTATTTATTTGGAGGGAACATTCCATCCACAGTCCAATAAACCACCAAAGGGAGTATGAAATGGCACAGTCACTTTTGAAAATAGTGTAGTAGTTTCTTAAAAAGTTAAATATATACCTCCCCTGTGATCCAGTGGTTTCCCTCTTAGAGAAATAAAATGATGTGTTCATAATAAGAGTTATACAGGAATATTGATAGCAGTGTTACTCAGAATAGCCCCAAACTGGACAAATCCCAAGTGTTCATTGATAGGAGAATAGAATTATGATGTAATCATGTAAGGAAATACTAATCACGATTTAAAAAAAGAAAAGAATTACCAGTTAAATAAATCAATACCCAAGTCCTGTAGATTCTACTTCCAAAATGTATCTGCTTCCTTTCTCCCTTTATCACCATGCTGGTCTAAGCTGCTACAGTCATTCCTCCCTCTGACGATAGCAACATCTTCACCTGGCTTCTCTCCTTGCCCTCTTTCTTCCTCACATCCCTTCCCTGCACAGAGCCAGAGTGATCTCCCCAAAACCTGAATCTGATCATCCAATCTTAGCATCCATTTATTGTGACCCTTCAGGGGCCACTTCCTCCTTTTGGGATAAAATCTAAACTTGCTGTAGTCTCCCAAGCCCTCCAGAATCTGCCCCCTTCCTGATGCTCCTTCAGGAGATGTCCCCTTGTTCACTGTGCTTCGGGCATCTTCCCACCCCCCTTCCTCCCGGCCTTGCCTCCAGTGTGTTGAACTCCTTCAGACACTGGGGACTTGCTGAGGTGGTTCTGGGTGCAGCACATCAGTCCCCTCTTCTCCTGATCAATGTATTCCTCCTGTCTCCTCCAGAAGAGACCATGTTGAGGTAGGTCCACCCTCATTCTGCTTTATATTAGGACTCTGTTAGCCTTCTGTTGGCTTTCCCTTAATGGCACCCTCAACAATGATCATGAAATGGCATTTAGAATGGTTATTTGCTCTTTTTTTGGGGGGTGGGTGGTGGTATTACTTTCCTATTGCTAGTGTACAAATCACCACAGATGTAAGGTTTAAAACAAAACAGATTTCGTATCTTACTCTTCTGGAGACTGAGAATCTGAAATGGGTTTCACTGGCCCAAAATCAAGGTGTCAGCAGAGCCACGCTCCCCCTGGAAGCTTTAGGGAAGAATCTGTTTTCTTGCCTTTTATGGCTGCTGAAGGTCAACTACATTTTTTGGCTTATGGACACTCCTTCTATGTGCTAGTGGTGTAGCATCTTCTCTCTGCTTCCACCTCTGTTTGGCTATCACATCTCTCTGACTCTGGTCTTCTTACCTCCCTCTTATAAGGACCCTGGAGATTACACTGGGCTCATCCAGATAGTCCAGACTAATCTTTCTATCACAAAAAGATCTTAACTTAATCACATCTGTAAAACGCCTTTTACTGTGCAAGGCAACATATTTACAAATTCTAGGGATTAGGATGTGGACATTTTGGTGAGTTGGGGGAGATATTCCTCAGCCTATCACATTTGTCTTGTCTCTACATTTTAAACTACACTGAAGATAAGAACCATATTCATCTTGGCCACTACTGCACTCGGATTGCCTACCTGAAGTCTTGCACATTTCAGGTGCTAAATAATTTATTTTTGTGTGAAGTAAGCATATTGAGGCCACTTGAATGTAAATGGCTTAGATTTTATAATCCTCATTTGTCAGTTTCATTTCCAAGTTTAAGACTGGAACATCTTTTGTTACTCTCTAGCCACTAAGGAAAGAGGGCCCATTGCACCTGGATTTTCTAACTTCAAGCCAAATTGTTCTGAAAAACCACCTGGAGGCCACCTGGGTGGCTCAGTCAGTTAATTGTCCAACTCTTGATTTCAGCGCAGGTCATGATCTCACGGTTCAATGAGATCAAGCTCCATGTAGGGCTCTGAGCTGCCAGCATGCAGCCTGCTTGGGATTCTCTCTCTCTCTCTCTCTCTCTCTCTTTCTGCCCTTCCCTCTCTCTCTCTCTCAGAATAAATAAATAAACTTAAAAAAACAAAACCCTGGAACTTTGACTCCATTACTCACTATTTTGGTTCATAGAATTTTCCTGCATTAAATTCTTTTTGCCTAATCATCTAACAGGGCCAAACTCCCTTGAACTCTTCCTACTCTCAAAGTGCTCTCACCTGCCTCATGAATACAATTCACGTGAATCAGCATGTGTCCTTCAGGTCAACAGGCTGCTCAGAGATTTATGCTCCCGCAGTGTTTCTAAATTTTTTTAAATGTTTTATTTATTTCTGAGAGAGAGAGAGAGAGAGAGAGACAGCATGAGCAGGGGAGGGTCATACAGAGGGAGATACAGAGTCTGAAACAGGCTCCAGGCTCTAATCTGGCAGTCAGCACAGAGCTGGACACGAGGCTCAAACCCACAAGCCGTGAGATCATGACCTGAGCCAAAGTCAGATGCTTAACCGACTGAGCCACCCAGGCTCCCCCTCCTGCAGTGTTTCTCTAAGCCAGATTTCTTCAAACTCTGTTCTCAACCTCTATACGGCATTTTATTGGCAACTTCACAAATGGAAAATCTGATATCAGTATTTTGAGAACAAAATGATAGCATAAAAATTTTAGAATAATTACAGCTCAATTATACTAGTATTGTTTTAGCCTCTGTCATTTTGAGAATCCCCCAGGTTAGGAGGTGAAAAGAAGAGATGGAACAAGGGTTTGTGTGTGTGTGTGTGTGTGTGTGTGTGTGTGTGTGTGTGTGTGTATTTAAAGTAGGAACACATTGTAAATGCACATTAAACCATTTCAAAATAGAAGATTTGTTAGATAAAGTGAAATAAGTGAATTATTTTAATCTACTAAAATAAATATAAAGAAAAGTAAGTCAGCTAAACCAATTCCTTGATATCATGTGGTCAAGAAAGAAAATATTGGTTATCTAAATCTTTAAATTTTTACCATTGTTTTAATCCTATGTAGACACAGTCTGAATGTGAAAGCATTACCCATCTGATAAATAAAATAATTTACCAAAGAGATTTAGTACACTGCAAACTTAATTCTGTTCATGAACATCTTGTCTCACCTGGTGTTTTGAAATCTTGTCTTGGCTTGCTTCACAGGACCTTATGAAAGTCCCTTCCCCCCATAAATACAGTGGAGCAATCCAATCGTTAAGCCAATTGTCTCCACCTAGCCTTGCCTGGATTTACAGCATGATGCCTGGACACATGAGGCTGTGGAGCATAATTCATTTCTCACAGAGAGGCCAAGTGAGTGGGGATTAGCCTCAACAATGAGCACTGCTATTTGCTATTTAGCCAGGAGCAAGGTTCTCATCCAACACAATGCTTGTGCACGTTCAGCTCATTGCTTGTCTGTGCAGATCCCCACATGCAGAGAGGACTTTTACAACCCAAAGTGACAACTATGTGTCCCGTAGCTCTGTTCCCACCAGGGAAGGCCATAGGAAGGCCACTGGTCAGCTCTCTGCATTTTATGTCTTCCACTGCTGAGAGTGATGCAATGATATGGCCAAGGGCTTATGTTTTCTTGGTCTACATACAGACAACTAATGCTGGTTTTGAAGGAATTTTCATTAATAAAGAAGAATTTTGACTTAACCTCATGTGGACACAAAAGTATCCAGGCATTATGACAAGAACTTCCCTGAAAAAATTCTCTTCAGAAAAAGAGAAACATGACCAGGAGTCATATACAACCAGTCTTTTATTTGGGCATATTCAGGCTCATGTTTCTGAACATAAGTAGGAAGTTTGAGGAATAGATTTAAATTTTACAAAGGGAAAGAGGATTTTCCATTAGGGGTGCTACAAACATTAGAGCATTTCTGATTCTAGGTCTTGCAAAGCCATTGTCTCTCTTCAGTCCTTGTGTAGTTTGAGTCCCCACTGGGGATGGGGTGGAGGGTAGGGAGCTCCTTTTGATTCACAGGAAGCCAGTGATACAAAATACAAACACAAAAAAGTTTGCCTAAAATCCACCCATCATTTTGAGTCAAAATATTTATTGTAGCAAAAGAGACTGACAGAAAGTAATGGGCACTTTGAATTTAGCCCTTTGTGCACCTCCTTTATGCACAGTGCTGACGATCACCACTATATGGGGAAGCTTCCACGTCAGAAGTTTGCCCTATCAATTTCATTCTTAGGACCAGGGCAAAAAGCAACCCTTCTATTGAGTATCTGTATTACTTTCCTAGCACTGCTGTGACAATTACCACAAACTTAGTAGTTTATAAAACCACAAATGTATTAACCTTATAGTTCTGAAGTTCAGAAGTCCAAACTAGGCCTCACTGGACTAAAGCTAAGGTTTCAGTAGAGGTTTTTTTTTTTTTTTTCTTTCTGCAGACTCTGAGGGAACTTTTGTTCTTTTACCTTTTGCAACTTCTAGAAGTTGCCTTCAAGCCTTGACTCATGGCCCCTTCCAGAAATCCTATCACTCTGACTACTGATTCCATTGTCACATTTCCTTCTCTGAGTCTCCAGTCTTCTCCTTTCTCTTTTTTTTTAATGCTTTTATTTTTTTTTTCTGAGAGAGAGAGACAGCGCAAACAGGGGAGGGTCAGAGAGAGAGGGAGACACAGAATCCGAAACAGGCTCCAGGCTCTGAGCTGGCTGTCAGCACAGAGCTGGTTGCAGGCCTCGAACCCACGAACTGTGAGATCATGACCTGAGCCGAAGTCGGATGCTTAACCGACTGAGCCACCCAGGTGCCCCTTCTCCTTTCTCTTATAAGGACCCTGGTGATTATACTGAAGCCACCCAGATAACCAAGCATCATCACTCCATCTCAAGATTCTTAACTTAATCACATTTACAAAGTCCCCTTTTGCCACATAAGGTAATATATTCAGTGTTACAGTGATTAAGACTTGGACATGTCTGGAAGTCATTATTATGCCCAACACAATGCTCTTTTCCATTTTCCAACCAGCAGTTTTTGGCCATTTTTATACTTAATTCTTCCTTCTTGATTCATCTCAACCAACCACCTGACTTTTTTTTTTTTTTTTTTACTCCAAAGTGTATTTTTAACTTCCTACTTATTTATAAGATTGAGAACTTCTTGGAAACGGAAATACTATATTTTACTTTATTGTATTCTTCACAGACCTTAGCATAGTGTCTTGTATAAAACATGTGCTCAGAACATTTTGTACTATTTTTTTTAAAAGGAGAACTATAGAGAACTAGATTTTGAAGCTTAGTGTGGAGGAGAGACTGGTGAGAGAAAACATAATCTCACTTCAAAGATGGCAGAGTGCTTGGATTCCAGGGTAATTCAATGTGGGAAAGGATAGTCTTTTCAACAGGTGTGGTGGAACAACTGGATATCCATAGGAAAAAATAATCAATCCTTGAACTTTATCTCATACCATACACAAAAATTAAGACTACAACATTTTTAGAGAAACACAGGAGAAAATTTTCATAGCCTTGGGAGAGACAACATTTTGTCTTAGATGACACAAAAAGAACTAATGATGAAAGAAAAAAGTCAATAAAATGGACTTATTCAAAATTAAAAAATTGCTCATCAAAAGACTTCATTGAGTAGTGGTGCAAAATTAGACCTAGAAGGGATTTCTGCTTCCAGCCAAGTCTAAATAAGAGGAATCAGATTTACCTTCCTTCCTGAAAAAATATCACCTTGGTGTAATGGTTTTCAAGACTCTGGTCATTAAGCAATGAAAGACACTGAGCCCTAAAACTTAGGAAACAAATGCAGTGAGATCTACACTTGCTCTAGTTTGCTGTAAGGAGAGTCTTTGGTCAAGGCACAGAGACGGGTATCCTAGGCAGAGTACAGGAATCCCATGGAGTAAGAGAGAGGAGAGTCTGTGTGGCTAGAGTCTGCAGGGCAGAAAATCAGATTTCTATAGAGTCCTGCTGGAGTCTTCCATTAAGTACTGATCAGGCCATGTTTGTAAGGACATTGTCTAGATCCTTGGAAAGAACTCTGAAAATATTAGAGAGATGGTACCAAGAACTTACATAAAGCCAAGAATTCTTGCCAAGCAGAATGGAAAACCTCATTAAGGCATCGGGTAGAGTCCTCAAGTTGTTAGAAGGTTTAGCTTTGACACTGAGACAAAGATAACCCCTGAATAAAGTTTGCTCTAGTTGTGCATAACAAAACTTAAAAGCAAGTTTTGAAAGGGATGAAGTGTTTGTAAGTAACTCAACTGCATCCCAGAGGCTCAAGAATGTTTACAGAAATACAAAAATTCCCAGAATCCAAAAGGTAAAATTTACAACATCTGACATCCATTCAGAAATGAACAGAATTAATATTCCCAATTAGCATATAGAAGCAGGAAAGTATGACCCATAATGAGGACAAAATCAATCAGTTGAAACCAATATAAGAATTATACAGATGTTAGAATTAGTAGACAAGACATTAAAAGAGTTATTATCACAGTATTCCATAAGTTCAAGAGGCTGGAGGAAAGATTGCACATGAAGACTAGAGAAATAGAAGACATAAAAAAGATCCAAACTGAGCCTCTAAAGATGAAAACTACAATATTTGAGATAAAAAATACAGCAGCTTAAACATTGGAGAAAAAAAAGATTAATGAACTTGAAGACATAGCAACAGAAGCTATGTAAAATGAAATTTGCAAAGAATTTTTAAAAATTTGAAAACTAAAATGAGCAGAGTATTAGTGAGACAATTTTAAACATCAAACACACATGTAATTGGAGTCTCGAGAGCAAGGGAGGGATTATTTCCAGTTCTGATCTATTTTGAATAAAGCTGCTATGAATATTCATGTGTTATGTGCATGTATGCTTTTTAAGGAGTACAGGCTCAGGAGAGAAATTAGTGAGTCCTAGGTATCATATATCTTTAACTTTTTAAAAGAAAGTGTCAAATTTTCAAATGGTTTTCCCTTTTTACTTTCCAGCAATTGTTCCAGCAATATATTAAAATTCCAACTTCTTCACATCCTTGCCAATGTTTTGTGTTATCACTCTTTTTATTTAAAGTTTATTTATTTATTTTGAGAGAGAGAGAGTTATGGGAGGGGCAGAAAGTGAGAAAGAAAATCCCAAGAGGGCTTTACACTGTCAACACAGAGCCTGACACAGGACTCAAACCCATGAACCGTGAGATCATGACCTGATCCAAAACGAAGAGTCACATCCTTAACTGACTGAAATGCCGGGCATCTTAAAATTAAGGTCTTTCTTAATTTTAGCCGTCTTAGTGGCTTTGTAGTGGTATTTCATTATGGTTTTAATTTGTATTTCCCTGATGACTAATATTATTGAGCATCTTTTCATAGCCATACACATATATTTCTTTATAAAATATCTCTTAAAATATTTTGCTTTTATTGTATTGGGTTATTTCTCTAATTATTATTGTGGCAGTATCATTTACTTTGCATTTTCTAGAATTTTGTATACATGACATCATATAGTATTTCCTTTTTTTTTCTTGGCTTCTTTCAATAGTGTATTGCCACATAGTTTATGTAACACTTCTCTTTTTATTGCTGAGTACTAGCCCATTATGTAAGTATGCACAATTTATGTATTTATCCACATGATGATGAGCATTTGAATAATTTCTAGGTTTTGGTTATTAAAAATAAAGCCTTGGGGTACCTCGGTAACTTAGTCAATTAAGCATCTGATTCTTGGTTTCAGATCAGGTCATGATCTCATGGTTTCATCAGTTTGAGTCCTGTGTTGGGCTCTGTGCTGATAGTGTGAAACCTCCTTGGTATTCTCTGTCTCCCTCTCTTTCTCTGCCTCTTTCCCACTCACACTGTCTCTGTCTCTCTCAAAATAAATGAACTTTAAAAAAAATGAAACTTCAAAAAATATTTTTATAACAGTCTTTGCATATACATATGATTTCATTTTTCTTTTGTCTAAAATCAGGAACTTCAACATCCACCTTATGACGTAGAAAAAGAAGAGCAAATGAAATGAAAAATAAGCAAATGGGAAGAAATAACAAAGATCAGGGTTGAAATCAAGGAAATAGAATATAGAAAAACAATGGATAAAAATTAATGAAAATAAAATCCATTATTTGAGAAGATAATCAAATAGATAAACTTCTGACAGACTGATGAGGGAAAGGACACACCAAAAGATTATATATATTTACACACACACACACACACGTATACATGTATATATACTATTACATATATACTATTATATATATATGATATGTAATTTCATCAAAATGAAGAATATCTACTTTTCAAAAACTAGACAAAAGGAATGAAAAGAGAAGACTCAGACTAGGAGAAAATATTTACAAATTATATATTAAGGACTGTATCCAGAATATATAAAGAACTCTCAAAAGTTGATAAATATTTTTTAGAAAGGGTAAACCACAGGCAAAAAACTTGAACAGTTTCTTTATCAAAGAAAATATATAGATGGCAAATAAAAGCATGAATAGATGCTGAACATCATTACTCATGAAAAAGATGCAGATCAAAACCAAAGAAAGATTTATTTATTTATTTTTATTTTTATTTTTACAAATAATTTATTGTCAAATTAGTTTCCACATAACACCCAGTGCTCAACCCCATTAAGTGCCCTCCTCCATGCCCNAAGGCTGAGAAAGACTTATTTATATGCCTCTTATTTATTTCTATTTTTTTAAGTTGATTTATTTTGAGAGAGGGGGAGGGGGGCAGAGAGAGGGGGAGAGAGAGAATCCCAAGCAGTCTCTGTGCTGTCAGCATGGAACATGATGTGGAGCTTGAACTCACAAACTGTGAGATCATGACCAGATTTGAAATCAAGAGCTGGACACTTAACTGACTGAGCCATCCAGGTACCCCAAGTTACATGCCTTTTAGACTATCCAAAGTTAAAAAGGTTTCAAATGTTGGTGAGGATGTGGAAGGACAGGCACTCAAATCATACACTGTTGGCAGGAATGTAATATGGTACCACTTTGAAAAAGAGCTTGACACTTACTAAAAAATCTAAACACACATCTACTAAATGACCCAACCATCCTACTCATAAATATTTAACAAATACAACCGAAAATCAGCAGGTTTGAATAACCCAATGAGTGGAGGGAGTGTCAAGTTTATGGCTTGGTTTCCTCCACAAGAAAGTGTTATTCAGATGTCTAATGAAGATATAATGTTGCCATCACTATCTATCTATGTGAGTTTTCCTGTTGCTCTCTAGATAGCCATGTGCAGCCTCTAGGTTGGAATATCATTTCATGTCTTTCTGAAGTCATATTTTTTGAAGAGCATCCTTCACTCATTCAACATTTATTAAATACCTATTCTTATTCTTATTAGTACATTTTTTACCTCCTTGCTTACATAAAGACCTTAAATAAAACTGTAAACAAGTAATTGTTATTAACTTGATGACATTTATTTTTTTAATTTTTAATTTTTTAACTTTTATTTATTTTGAGAGAAAGACAATGTGAATTGACAAGGGGCAGAGAGGGGGGAGACAGAAAATCCCAAGCAGGCTCTGCACTGTCTGCACAGACCCCAATATGGAGCCTAAAGCCGCGAAACCATGAGATCACGACCTGAGCCAAGATCAAGAGTCAGATGCCTAACCAACTGAGCCACCCAGGCACCCCTAACTTGGTCACTTTTAAATTCTCTTTTGAGAGGCACCTGGGTGGCTCAGTAAGTTAAGCATCTGACTTCGGCTTAGGTCATGATCTCAGGGTTTGTGGTTCAAGCTCCGTGTCAGGCTCTGGGCTGCCAGCTAGGTCAGAGCCTGGAGCCTGTCTTCAGATTCTGTATATCCCTTCCTCTCTGACCCACCCCTGCTCATGCTGTCTCTATTTCTCTCTCAAAAATAAAACATTACAAAATAATAAGAAGAAGAAAAAATTCTCTTTTGATGTATCATTATTTTACATCTTTATGAAGTATCTATTATTCCTGACCATCTAAAATTCCTTAAAAGCTCAACCACATTGGGAATATTTATTCCCCTGGCCTGGCTCAGCTCTTCCATTTTGACCTCTAGTTCATATTTCTAGTAAATTAAAAAAAATTAATTAAACGCATTTTCATCTTGGGTCTTCAAGACAAAATTTCGACAATCAGGCATCTGATACTTCGAACATAGAAACAAATTTAGTGCTGGTTTCCTTTGTGCTGTCTCCGCTCTGGACATGCGCAGCAGCTGAGTTTACAGATCAGCAGATGTGATATGAGAAACACATTGGGTCAAGCCTCTATCATGAGATCAGGGAAAATAAGTTTTCTCTCCAGTAAAAACAGAGCAATTTTTTTTTTTTCAAATCTCACAGCTTCCAGCAAGCCCTGGTGTTTCCTTTTGGTCTGTGAAACACTTCAGCCTCACACTCTCCTGCTGTTGTGACAGTCTGTCTCCACCTTGGCAGCACAAAGACTGAAGGAAAAAGGGACTCTTTTCTTGCACTGGGGAGATATACATGATTTCACAGTAAGAGGAGGTATCTGATCTTTGTACCCCCTTTGTTTCCTCTCTCCAAGTTTTACAGCCTTCTTTATCTGTAAATAAAAAAAGGTTGTACATACATTTTCAAAATGTGCTGCATAATACAACTTCATACATTTAGGAAGCTGACAGCTGCCCTCTGAGGTATAGCCTGACAGCCTAAAACCCAGAAATCAATCACTTGGATACAGCGGTGCCATGCTATTGCTCCCGGTATGTATTGCGGCACCCAGGAACCACTTATCTGAGATATGCCATCGTAACTCTGATAGATTAAAGCACCACATCCTAGAAACAATTGTGTGTGGTGGGGGAAATGCTTTCACAGATCTGCCGGGTACCAGCCCAGAATCCAGCAGGCAACCGGGCAGGGCTGTGCTGAATCAGAGCTTCCAGAAACCCGGGAAGCAGCAGGATGACAGTTCTGTTCTTCAGCAGCCCATTATGAACTAATTAGCATACATGAATTGCAGATTTGAAGCATTAAAGTGATGTACAAATCATTAATTTTTTGTCAAATCCATGTCATCCCTGTGTATGCCTTCCTATTTTAATGTTGCATGACAGTGAAAAGAGGTACAATCCTCTGTATATAAAGAGGAGAGATTTGGTGTAGCTGATATAATGAGATCTATTTAAACACTATGTATTTTTCAGCTTTGAATATATCTGCTTGGAAAAATGCTACACTTGTCCTATTAGGGTTAATTGTGAAGGGATGTTAATGTATTCAAAACCCCAGGGGTAGTTCTACATGTTGTCTGAATGAAACAGGGGATGTAAGACCAACTTCACATTTGAGCTTTCTTTTTAAAAGTCCTCTTTTTGATGAATAAAAAGAGCCATAAAATCTTTCTCACTGATTATGGAAGGTGTAACTATTTAGAATGAAAGCTGAGCTTTTCGGCATGTGAGAGCTCCCATGCAGCAGATATGTTCTCGTTAACTCAGTGCCAAACTTAATTTATAAAGATGTATAATGTAATCCAATAGAAAAGGGAAAATAACAGCAAAGCTGGGTTTCATACTGGAAAAGGCTTCTAAGCATTAATTTGTGGTTTTCCGTATTGCTTCTGTGTATTTAATTACTAAAGATATTTGTGCTTAAACAAATACTCGGTGTTTCATTTGAATTTCTCTTTTCTTATTACAGTGGAGTCACAATGCTTAATTTGTTAGTACTGTGATAGTTGCCATGGTAACAGACTCTAATGTTATATATAAATATGTATGTGGTATATATGTGTGTGTGTTATAAATATGTACTATCGATGCTTATGACTTTATTCCAAGAGCACATCTCAGAAGACTTAGCTCTTAAGAAACACTCTAATTGAAAATGTAGATATACGTTTTGAACCTAAAGATATATGGTCACAGATGTGGGTCTCCATTTTCACATGGGGAAGAAAGGAGGTTCTGAGGAAGGGAGAAATGCTTTCATGCTCTCTTCTTGTAGGTTTTTCTCTGCCTGCCCACAGAATTCTCCATGCCGTGGGTCATACTCTATGGGCCTTCTCCTTCTCCCCACTCCCTTTTCCACCCACTTCTTTTAACCATACAAAATATAGATAAAATGAAAACCAAGGCCAAACTCTAGGGGGAGATGTTTTTTGTCTGATGAACATTCTATCAAGAAGACTAGGGATGCATTGAGAATGGAGGAGGAGAGGGTGAGATGATTTGGTCCATTCATATTAGTGAGAGCAGGGAATTCATAATAAAGACAACTATACACATATATGCTACTTGAATTAGGAATTTCACACACCTCTCAGTAAATATTTATGGTAGATAGTAGACTCTTCATTGTAGAGCTGAGGAAGCTGCAGCTTGCAGTGAGCGAGTAAAAATTATCATGAAGATTAGATTGCTAAAGCCTCTGTTCTTTGGACAATGTCACATTATTACTCTGAGGCCTTCTTTAGTACAAAGTACTAGAGCCATAAACCCACTCCTTCCAGACTAATTAGCATCCCCCATGCAGTCAGATCCAGGGCAATGACAATGATATGCTTTATGCTGGAGATGACTTTAGTAGTAAACCAAAAATAAACCCAATGGAAAGGGAGAATAGCATGGCCATCTCTATAAGTAGGCATTATTTTCAGCTCCATGCAACAACAATACAACGCAGCAGCTTAGCTAAATAGTTTATTTTTCATAAATCACTACAAATCCAGAAATGAGGTTGGTATGAAGGCACCATAAATGTTATCAGGGACTTAGCATTTAAGCATTTGTTTATCTCTCTCCTGTGCCATTGTTAGTATGAAACCGTTATCTTCATGCTCATAAGATGGCTGCTGCCCCACTTGACATTTGACATCACAACTGTATTGCAGGCTGAAGGAATAGGAATGAACAAAGGACAAATAATGAGTGCGCTGAACTCTCTCTCTCTCTCTCTCTCATCTCTTTTTGTGGAAAAATCACAACTTCAATATTGGATGCCACATGTTTTGCTTTGACTCATATAGTTTTCTTGGGATTAACCAATGAGTATCCAATGACCTCTGGGAAGTGTGGAAAATATGGAATGCTTGTGCAAGGGCCATGCTAATCTCCTCTGTATCATTTCATTTCTAGTATACATGCTGCCAAAGCAAGCACAAGCTTGTCTCTTTCAGTGATAAACATAAATTTTCAGGAAGCCCTAACCAAAACATTGTACTTACACTGGCCAGCCTCGTGCCATATGGCCACCCAATAGAGGCAGAGAAGTCTGTGGAAGTGAATCATTTTAATCAAGCCTAATGTTGCCCCTACTAAAATGGGGGGTTTTGTTAGTAATGAATGGAGAATGGTTATTGGATAGACAACTAGCAATGGTCATCTTCTGTGATATTTCCTTGTGACTTCATCAAGAATACACACCGATGTAGTACACACTTTGTATCAGGGGAAAATATTAAGTACATATTCTGACACACAGCTGAAAACCAGCTTGTACCTCACTCATTTTCTTGTTATTTTTTGAATCTTCAGCTTCCATTTTCAGGAATTCTCTATTTAATCCTTCTAAGTGGAGTACTTATTAGCTGCCTTATTGGTCTTTAACCATTGGATTGTATTTTGGTGTTTACCCTAGTATGATGGTGGCAGAATTCACCATTTGAGCAGCTGAGTTTTGCAGAATCTGTGTAGTAGAGCAGTCAAGAGCTAAGGATTCATACAGAACTGAGTTACATTCAAGCTTCACTTCCTATAATCTATGTGACTCTATGTAAGTCTCTTAACTTCTTTAAGCCTTGGTTTCCTCATTTGATAAGTGAGGACAATAAAAACACCTTCTTCAGGGGTGCCTGGGTGGCTCAGTTCATTAAGTGTCCAACATTGGTCGGACTTGATTTCATGGTTTGTGGGTTTGAGCCCCACATCAGGTTCTGTGCTGACAGCTCAGAGCCTGGAGGCTGCTTCAAATTCTGTGTCTCCCTCTCTCTCTGACCCTTCCCTGCTCATGCTTTGTGTCTCCTCTCTCTCAAAAATAAATACACATTTAAAAACTTTTTTTTAAAAAAACACCTTCTTCAGAGGGATTCTATGAGGAAGAATCAAGTCAATACACATAAAACACCTAGTGGAATATCTGACCCGTGGGAAGTATTTGACCAATCTTAACCTTAATATTTGACCAATATTACTATTGCTATAAATCAAGTTGTCCTGGATTCAAATCATGAATCTGCCATTTTCTTTGGCAGGTTACAAAAAGCCTTTGATTCTTAGTTTCATTGTGCGGAAAATGGTTACTGGGTAATGTTAGAGATGGTAAGTATGTAAATTATCTATTAAACTGCTAAATAGTAGAGATGCTATATGCTATTAGTTGCCTGTCAATATCCAGTCCCCATTCCCTTCTTCCTTCCTGTTGGGATTTCACTTTGTTCAGGATGGTGATATGTCCTGTTAAAATTGTTCCCTTTCCTAACTCCCTTGCAGCTAGAGGATGACAAAGTTCTGGCCTATGTAATATAAATGGATTTCCCTGGAGAGAGCTTTCTTTCTTGAATAAAAAGGCAAAACCTTGTTTTGTAAAAGCTCTTTGTTCTCTCTCCTCCATCATTGCATGCCTGGAGGTGATGCAGCCATATTGAAAATGTGGAGACCAGAACCACAAACTAATGAGGTCAGAGGAGGAAGATAGACTTTGGGTCATTTGTTGTATCACTAAGGCCTTACACCAGCTTTAGATTGCCCAACTCCAGGTGTATTATACAAGGAGAAAAAAACTTAGTGCCGTAAGACAATATTTCTTGAGTTTTATTTATGTGCAGTCAATCAAATGGGGACACAGGTTATTGCCATGTGGAAATCATGTTAACAATCATTACCACCACCACAACCATCATTATCATCATTACCTATATAAATGACATGGCCCCAGGATATTTAATCTGTGGTCTGTTTTTATGAGCAGAGCAAAAGGTTTGACCATGGCCCTATGGAAGAAACTTAGTCTACAGGAAGTATTGATCAAGACTCCAGGGAACTGGAGACCTTGGAGGGAACTGGAGAAATCTGTTTTGTTTTGTTTTTTTTGAGAGGTTGACAATGATTTTTATCAGCACAAATGTGTCTATTGTTTATATAAATCTGCCATTAACCAACTAAACTAATCATAAATACAATAATTATCTTTTTACGTAGGTCCATTTTATATTCATGTTTCATTCACAAGTTAGAAAAACAAACCTTCACATAAGAACTGACAAATCAAAGGAACTGAGATGCTCCTTACTGGCCGGTATCCATTTTTGGCACTTGTCACAGAAGTGGGACAGCTGCTCCTCCATCCAGCACACATCTCCTTCATCACTGTTGAGGGAATCCCCACTCTGATCATGAGATAAGTGTGCTGATGCCTGGTCCTCCAATTCAAGGATCAGGACAGTCTTCCCCTCTCCCTCCCCCTCCTCCAGCACTTCTGAGGTAGATGTTCTCGTGCTTCATCATCGTGCTGGCTTATCAAACTACTCAGGTGGATGTTACTATCCATCCTTTCCTCTCACAGGCTCTCATGTGCTTTTCATGAACAGTCCTAAGCTCTGGACACCAGGCTTCAAGGGGCTTCTACCAGGATCACACAGACAGACAGAGCTCTTCAGAAGAGTGTCTGCCTACTTCTTTACTGAGATAGAAGAAACTTTTAAAGCAATAATTTAGAATATATGCTCCACTGTCTTTGTCTCTGGTCAAGTCTGAAAGGACAGTGACCAAAAAAAATAAAGGTTGAACACCTCACAAAGCTATTCTCCATCCATATGCACACACCCACACTCGACACTGTCCCCTCAATGTTTGACACCCATTTCAAGTCATGTTTTTTTAGGACCTTTTGTCAATAACATCCCTCTTTCTGCTTCAAGTTGCTAAGTCAAAATAACCTGTTCTCCCAAGAGACAAATGTTTTCATTTTTCCAATTCTGCCTCTCAGTGTCTCTGATCACTCCATCCTGAAGTCTCTGCTGTACCTGCTGCTGCTTCAGATGCACACCAGTCACCGTGGCTGCTGTCAGCACCACCAACAGGCCCAGCATCACCTTCGAGTTCCTAGACATCCCTGCACCGGCCACCGTGGCCTCCCACTACCTTCCCGGGGCCTCAGGGATGCAGTCAAATGTGACTCGGAGGCTGCTAGAACTGGAGAAATCGTAACTGCTTCTGGGACTTGGGGCAAGGACCAGGCAATTGTCAGATCAAACCAGAGAGTCCTGAAGGGCCTGCTAACCCAGGAGAGCTCTATGCATGTGCTGAATCCCACCGAATCTCTCTGAGTCTATAGTCCGGAGATTTAGGAGTTTATTACCCACTAATTGCCTACAGGCTCCTGGGTGACATTACAAATATCTGAGATGGAAATAACGAGAAATCAATGCTGGGTGAAGGGTAATATTGCAAAAGTTATTTTGTGAATAATGGTAACCACCAATAATTAGAGATGAATGAGGAGTAACTACCTTCCACACAATGTCTTCACCAGTTATATTGAAAGTAAATCTCTGACCAAATTTGGTGACAAATAAAGATGCATTTATTAAGCAGGCACAAAACAGCTTGTATAACATATGAGTTAGTTGCTTGATATAGTAGCTATTGTGCCACAAGTGGACTGAGGACTGAGTCAATGGCTAGGCAAATTTTTGCTAGAAAACACCTCTATAGGCTAGTTAGAAGACTAGTTGATTAGAAAACTGGTTGATGACCCCTAGGGAGTGAATTTTTGGTTAGGGCAAATGACCACCCTTACAGTGTAGTTTAATCTAACTGTTACATCTAACTGATATATATATATATACCAGTATATATATATATATACATATATATATATATTTCCTATAAAGTATAGTAGGGAGTTTGGGGGTGCCTGGGTGGCTCAGTCGGTTAAGCGTCTGATTTTGGCTCAGGTCATGATCTCACAGTTCGTGGGTTCGTGCCCTGCATCAGGCTCTGTGCTGACAGCTAGCTCAGAACCTAGAGCCTGTTTCAGATTCTGTGTGTGTCTCTCTCTCTCTGACCCTCCCTGGCTCACGCTGTCTCTCTCTCTCTCTCTCTCAGAAATAAATAAAACATTAAAAACATTTTTAAAAAGTATATAGGGAGTTTAAATTACAGATCCCCTATTAAGTAGCCCATATAATTAATAAAGAGCAAAATTAGAACTAGATCTTATGTCCTCTGAATCCCAACTTTGAAAGTTTTACCACTTCAGTATCCCAACCTGGCAACAATCCTACAAACAGTCCAAACTCATTGCCTTAAGAGGTAATGTTCTCAGGGGCACCTGGCTAGCTGAGTTGGTTAAGTGTCCATCTCTTGATTTCAGCTCAGATCATGATCTCACAGTCATGAGATGGAGTCCTGTAACTGACTCTGCACTGAGCGTGGAGCCTGTGTGGGACTCTCTCTTTCCCTCCCTCTTTGCCCCTCCCCCACTCATTCTCTCTCTCCCCTCCCCCCACCCCATCAAAATGAATAAATAAACATTTAAAAAAGGAGATAACCTTCTGTAAATCAGCCTATTAATATTAAAAGATTTCCCACTTAAAGTGAAAATAACAAGTTTAGTTGCTGATATTAATCCTGGAGCAACATGTAAGGATATGGCAGGATTAAGAAACAGAGCATCAAATTATGAAAGTTTGGATTTATAATAGTCAAGTGTAAAATAATAAATAGCTGGTTATTAGAAAATTAAGAGAAAACATGATAAATATTGAATGAGAACTTGAAAGCAAACCTTGTTTGCTAAAATCTCTCCTCTATTTTGACCCTGCCATGTTTATATTTTGCACAGCCTACTCTGATTTATAGCCATTTATGTTCATCTTTTTGATAACTTCTTTTGTTATTAGTAAGTATCTACTTCATGACTTCGAATCTGTTTTTATATAGGAAAATTATTTATGGAAAAACAAAGAGTTTGCACATGAGATCACTGGTTTGTAGTGATATTTCTTATATTTTCAAAGAAGCTAGGAAAGATTCTGCTACGGAAATTCAGTGGTTATCTGAAGAAATAAAGAGGGTCTACACTTAATGATTCCTGTGCTTCTTCAGAAGGCTTGGCTCACTGCTCCACTCACACAGAATTCCTACACTTGCTTTATGGCTTTATGTAAATGTGTTTACTGTTCTTTGGTGACTTTTCTGAAGGAAAACTGTTCTCAACCGTGTTCTTTTGTTTATTCAATTGTTGTAGAGGTGAAGACTGGAGATTGCCAATACAACAGATTGAGAAGATCTCATTTTATGGGAGAGTGCGGTTCAGTAAGAACGAACGCTGATTGAAGCCAGAATTATGATGAAATTGTTAGACGTCTTGAGGGAGTGATGAGGGATGAGTACAATTAATTTCCACCTAGAGATACTGGTACTTCCCCCCCGCCCAAAACCGTAGTATATTGATAATTCACATTTTATTTTTGAAACAAAGATAGTTTTTTAACCTCCGTCTTAGAAATGACAACATAAAAGCTCTTATAAAAGGCTTAGACGCTACATGTTAAGTCAGTTCTTAATGATAATCTACTGAAGTCTTTATTGCTTGATCTTCTGGGAATTAAAAAACACTGGGCCTTCCTTGAAACTCTCCACTGGGAATAGCATATGGTTCCTATATTCTGTGCAATTAAACTTCCTGGAAAGGAGGAGGCTGGGAAATGTAGAACACGGAGTCTGATAGATTAGATTAAACAAAATAACAAAAACAAAAACAACTGATACATAAATGGGTTAAATAGTTAAGTGGTGATCCATCTGAGTATTAGCCCTCCTTCTATTAAACCTGGTATCAAAGGATGAATGCCATGATAAGGAGTTCAAAAGCACCCTCAGCTTGAAACAGCTTTGGAAAAACCAAGCTGGTTTAACTGATATAATTATTGTGGATTCATTGAAGTCTGAACAGCAAAGTATTTAAAGCACTGTCAGGAAACATTAAATCTCCCTTCTGAGACTAGCATTGAAAAAAGGTAGGACAGCTCATTTTTTACATTAAAGCAGGATTGGACCTGATTAGTATTTGAAATATTTCTTTCCCAATTTTGGGCAGCATTAGATTTTGGCTAGTGAAATATAAATGAACATCAATTGTACATGACAACTGCTGATCCAAACCACTTAAAATTCTCTGAATGTCCTTTTCTCTCTTAGACTGGCTGCCAGAGTCTCATCATCAAAGCCCGCAAAGCCGACCAAAGGCAGCTCTGAGGTGGAGGCCCTGCCTAAGCTGTGAAGGGTTAGAAAGATAGCTGTTTGTTTTGTGCAGACATGAATCACCATCAGGGCCATTACAACATTTTAAGCTAGGTCACACTACTCCAAGTCACTCTGCATTTTGCTCAGAGGCCAGGGAGCTCAGAGACTTGTTGCTTTTTGTTTCAGTGGAAATCAAATCCACTTCGTCACACATCTTCCTCCTGCTTCGGGATGTGACCATAGAGTTTGAGAGAAGCATGTAAGCACTAAGTGTGAAAGCCACAATAATACAGATTTTGCCTAGTAAATATTTTTGCTCATGATTTGGAAACTGGAGGAAGATAAAGATATTAACTATCCTTCAATCGTCCTTAGAGGGAAATTTAATCAGAGTTAGTCCTTGGCCATCATAATGGGTTCATTGAAGCAACTTTCCAGGCCAAAATAAATAGTTCATTATACACAAACTAATTCAAGAGATAAGGTTGAGTTGGCTCTTTGGAATTGAGGTCCTTATCTTTCCATTAGTCTGGTTTAAAAATATGGTAGCCAGGTTCACCTAAGACTCCAAGCTCTCTCCAACACTCTCCTCCCCCCATTCAGATTTGATTTCAAGATCTTATCTAAAAGATCTATTAGAGCAAAGAGCCCACTAATTAAGCAACTAACCCCAAGACTATGCTGTTAGCCTGGGGGGACTTGTTTTATCCCATTAATTTGAGAGCTGCTACTTTATCTCCAGTGGTAATTGGCGTGCTCAGTCTATCTCTACCCACTTCTGTGGGAGGAAATACCACAATTTACTCTCATTTGAACTCAATTTTATACCAGAGTTTAAGACCAGTTAGCGCCACATTTTTCTTTGTCAGTGATCTTGAAGAAGCATCCTCTATTGTGTTTTGGAAGACTGCTCCATCGTTATCTATTCTCCATGCAAATGCTCTGTGTTTAGCTAACACTGTAGCGATAGAACCAAATGCTTAGCGGATTTTGGATTGATTCTGCCCTCCACAGCCCAGTCTGCTCTTTGCTGTATGAATTGAGCACTAAAGGTCACAGTGAATCAATCCTGGCTTGGGTTTGCAAAAATGTGAATAGAAGGTAGTCAGTCATGGTAGCTCCCTTTTGTGAGAAGGTTATTAAAGTTCACTGGAAAACAATTTCCCCAATCTCACATTTATAATTGAATACTGCTGCTGTGAGGTTTCAATGAGATGAAGTATGTGAAAGTGCTTTGTAAACTCTGTAAAATAAAAAGTCTGAAAGAAGAGCTGCATAGCTGTTAACTGTGGTTCGTGCTGAAGAATAGGATTATGGGGGAAACGTCACTGTCTCGTTTATATACTTCTCTAATGTTCGAATCTCTTGAAAGCTACAAAGATGTATAACTTATAGAACCAGCAGACTCTATAAGAATCTTGTCTTTTTAGACTGTTTCCCGCAGAGAAGAATGTAAAAAGTCTATCTTTTGCCATTAAAATTCACTGGGTCCTGGATTTCAAATAACTTAAACAGGGGTAATTATCAACAGCTTTTTGAATATCACGTATGCAGGCAAGAATAGGACAAATGAAGCTCGAAGCTTCTCAGATCATAACATATTCTGTAGGTATAATTTGAAGATTGCTTTCTAGGAATTTTGAAATATCTTATTTTGCTTTTAGCTGTGGGTAAACACAACACAACCATGAATATTCAGGTGAAGGTGTTTATGAAGGGAACATGAGGCCATTACAGGTCACCAAGTAAATTGTCCTGCGTGTGATACAGGATAATAAGATGGGGACAAATATAGAAACTGAAACCTTATGCTTGAGGGGGCCTAAGGGAGTCCCTTTAAGAAGGGGGCAAATGCCCCACTTTCATCTCTTCTTTAAGAAATTCTTGCTCTGCTGTTCCATCTTCTTCAGTACTCTCATTCTGCATTCCAGATACCCGGGCCTTCTTTGTACTTCAGAGTTAGAAGGTCCGAGTTCCAATTCTAGCTCTGCCATTTATTATTTATTGCCGTTTAAGGCTGGGTGCATGCTTTAAGCTCTTGAGCCCCCTCTGTTGAATTGAGGTTGGTAAGGATCAAATGAGATTGGTAACAAAAGCAACCCACATAGCGCATGCCCACACACAAATGTTAAGATGGACTTATTTATTTACTTTCCATACTACCTTGTCCTTGTCAACATTTATGCAACTGAAGTTCCATTGCCTCAGGACCTTGTTTTCTATAGTTAATCTGACAAAGTAAACTCTGCTCAAGTGTTAGGAGGTGCTAATGAGTTAACTTAGTAACCTTCTCAGGTAATATATTTACATTTGGAAGGAACTAAAAGGAGCTTTTCCTATTTAGGTATGGGAAGGGGAGGAGGTGAGAAATGTGTCTGCACTCAGTGCCTTCCCCATGTGCCAGACACTCTGATGGGCGCTCCATATTCATTGTTTTTAAAATCCAACAACAAACCTAAGAGGTGTGTATACATGCAAGATTTCATAACAAGCACTGGCTATGTATAAGTGGATCAATTCATTAGGGAAATTTTAAGGTTATAATGTGATCACAGCAGGAACAGGCATCATGATTTGGAACTTGCATCTGAGGAAAAGAGCTGTTGCTTGCAGTTCAACTGCATTATTTAGTGCTTTGTTTATCTTAATAATGGGTAATCAGGATTATAAGGACTTGTATGCAACCCAAGGCTAATGATAGTGCTGGAGGGGATAAGAAAAGAAAAGGACTCTCTCTCTCTCAGTAAAAAATCAAAAAAGAAATAATACAGTGATACAACGAACTTCTTCACATAGCAGATCCAATATAGATTCAGTGTTTATCAAGACTTTCCTTCACTTGTTTCCTTATCTCTTCCTTTCTAGTCTGAAATAGATTAGAGCAAATTAATGACTTTGTGTTACTTCAGCATGACAAACAATAATGAAACATAAGGATTTTTGTGTAAAAAACAACTTTCCCTCATTGAACATGGCTGATTAGTCTGAAATAGTTTATATAGGAAAATTAGGCTCCACGCTTTTTTTTTTCCCTGTAATTGCCAATTGTCAGGGTTAAATATTGTATACTGGTTACCTCCAATGATGTCTAAGGAGGTTTTGTTTGTATGTGTTTGTGTGTTTTTTGTTGTTTTATTGTTTTGTTTTGTGTTTGCTTTGATTGCCTTGGCCACCCTTCTTTGTTTGAGTATCATTATGGATTCATGAGTTTTTTTGTGTATTCAGTGTTGTAGAAGATGTTGTGAGTGTTCTTCTTATATTACTTCACCACTCACCATTCCAGAAAATGAAGATGGCAAGCACCTGCAACTCTCCACCTGAGAGTTTTATCTCATCTTATGCACAGGGCAGGTGGGAAGTGCCAGAGAACTGACATGCCAGGAGTGCCTCTCAATGGTGTAGGAAGAGAAGTTTTAGGTGTGTTCTATACTGTTTCCCAGGGATCCCAGCAGAATTGAGCCCTCATTGCCCTCCAGGATAATCTGCTTATTAACATACCTTATATTGTCTTTTAACTCTTTTCTGTCTTGCTTTCCCATTCTGTGATCCTCTCCCCTAAAATTATCCCTAACAAACCATATGCACTCAAATCCTTGCATCTGCTTCTGGGGGCATACAGCCTAAGAAAGCTGCTACTAAGAGTATCTAGAGGCAAACCATGAAAGACTCTTGAATACTGAGAACAAACTGAGGACTGATGGGTGTGGGGGGGGGCAGAGGGGAGATGGGCATGGAGGAGGGCACTTGTGGGGATGAGCACTGGGTGTTATATGGAAACCAACTTGATAATAAACTATTTGTAAAAAAAAAAAAGAGTAGCTAGAGGGAGCAGACACTCAGAATGGGATAGATGTGATATCCCTATTACTAAAAAGTAGGACAATGATTATCTCTAGCAGGGAATATTATAGATTTCATTATATTTACCTAATCAGGATTAGATAATAAATATTTTAGGCTTTTTAGGCCATATGGTTCCTGTTTCTACTATTCAACCCTGCCACTGTAGCATGAAAGCAGCCATAGACAAGAGGCAAATAAATGAGTGTGACTGTGTTCCTTAATTTTACAACAGTTTTAGGTGTTCAGCCCATGGGCCCTGGTTTGTTAGTCCCTAGTCTATAATAAAACCTAGGGTCAGGACTTACTGTCATGCAAGTAGGAAGCACTGTCCATGGCATGGAAAGAAAAAGAATTTTTCACCAAAGGACTTGTATGTACTAACGTGTTTCACAACATGTCTGAGAATGTAACTTGGGGTTGCTCAGAGAGGATGAAATAAGTTTTGATGAGGAATAGTGTACTGATACTGCTGGCAAGACTTAGCATTCTGGCAAGGACTTCTGGAGCCAAGCCTACTATACTGCAGGAAATGCAAAGCAACTCTCAAGCCTCCCATTTTCTGGAGGCCTATAGTAAATGAAGTGGAGATGCCAGAACTGTCTTGGCAGAGTATTAAGGAAAGGCTTAAAGAATCAGAGATGTGGACATGTTTAAATGGATTTGTTACATAATTAAAAAAAAAAAAAAAAACACCACCAGTTGTCTGTGTTTTTCAGAGGGCCCAGAAGCTATTCCTTAACCAAAGCAATAAGGATTGAAAGAACTGATGGTGGTTATCATTTGTGGGCCAGGGATGGAATGGAAGGTTGTTACAGACCAGGGCTACTTAGCATCAACGGGGATGATAAGCTTCCGGCATACTAGAAGCCAGGTGGCAGAATTTAACTATCAGAAGCAAGGTGAATGTAATTTCTATAATGGGGTTACAGATGGAATGACAATGAGGAGCCCATGACCCACGGGAATTTGTGAAGATGTCTAATAGACGATGGTATTTCTAGGGGCAAGAAGGTTGACCAAATGATGATGGTGTTGCTTGACATATATAACCAAAAATATCAATAGTGGGAGAGCAGAAAGCTTATGTCAAGCACTGTGTTGGAAAAATCACAATTCTTTATACTGTTCTCAAACCCGAGTCAATTGAAGGGGAGGCTATTTCCTTTGGAGGAAATGTGCTGTGATGTCACAAGAAGTACGTTCAGTAGCTATTTGCCCAATCCATCCCCAAAGGTCTTAGGGTCCTTCACTAGATAATCATACAGTTAGGGAAAGCAGATCTTTCAAGGGCTGTTGGGTACTGGATCATAGATGATACTGATAAAGGGAATCAAAATGCCTATAAAGGTTATGGAAGTCATATGATAAATGGAGTCCTGTCCCAGGTCAATACAATAAATCTGTAGATCACCATACGATGATTTTCTCAGCCCCAAATGCATCATTAGAATGGGTTCACCTAGAAGCTGACAGAACACTCACAGTTATTGCTTGATTGTAGACTGTTATAATTGGGGAAGTTAGTGGAAGTATGGTAGGCAGAATAATGGCCCTTCAAAGATGTCCATGTCCTATTCCTAGAACCTGTATGTTAGGTTACATGGAAAAGGGTAATTAAGGCTGCAGATGAAACTAAACCTACTAATCAGAGGACCTTGAGCTGGGGAGATTAGTCTGGATTATCTGGGAGGCACAGTCTAATCACAGGAGTCCTTATAAATGGAAGAGTAGGCAGATGAGAAGTCAGAGTCAGAGAGAAATTTGAAGATGCTATGATGCTTCTTTTGAAAGTGGAAGAAGAGATCACAAGCCAGTGAATGCAGGAAGTTTCTAGAATCTGGAAAAGTCAAGGAGACAGAGTCTTCTCTGGATTTTTTAGAATGAACGTAGTTCTTTCAATACCTTGATTTTATCTCTGTGAGAACTGTTTTGGACTTTGGACTTTCAGAACAGTAAGATAATAAGTTTTTGTTGTTTTAAGCATTAAATTTGTGGTAATTCGTTATAGCAGCAATAGAAAACAAATATAGGAAGCCATTAAGTCTGCACCACTATTCTCTGCCCCTGCAAGGAATTAAAATTAAAGCAATAATATATTCTGAATGAATGGTGGAGATGAGTGCCACTCTCAAAGACAAACAGCATGCTAAGGTGGTACATCCTATTCTCTTTTAAGTCACTGTACAGGCCCTGAAAAATCAGATGGATCATGGCAGAGGATGGTGAACTACCATAAATTGAAACAAGTGGGAGCCCCACTTGCAGCTGTTATTCTAAATGTGGCATCTTTACTTAAAAAGATAAAAATAGCCTCTGGCACCTGATATGCAGCTACTGATCTGGTGAATGTGTTCTTTTCAATCCCCATCAGGAAGGAGGATCAAAAGAAGTTCAAATTCACCTGGCAATGAGAGCAGCAGCGTCACTTACAGTTATGCCTTAGGGTTATGATACCCTCCAAGTCTTGATAGTCTTGATATTTCAAAGCACATGATGTTGATCCAACATATTAATGGTATCACATTAACCAGACCTATTGAGCAGGAAATAGCAAGTACTCTGATTGCTTTGAAACAAATTTGCACAACAGAATGAGAGAGAAATCTTATGAAGATCCAAAGACCTCTCACACTGGTGATGTTTTTAGGGATCTAGTTGTTTGAAGTATACAAAGACACTCCCTCCAATATAAAAGATAAGTTATTGCACTGAGCCTCTTGCCACAAAGAGACGCATTTTAGAATTATTTCTTTGTTTTAATTTTTTCACATAGAAAAAATATAAATCTTAAATGTACAACTTGATTTTATATATATATATAGAAAGAGAGAGAGAGAGAGAGCACAAGCATAAGAAAGATAGAGAGATATCTCAGGTAATCATGGCTCAGATCAATATATGGCTCAGATTAAAAAAAAAATTCCTATTGTCCCAGAATGTTTTCTTTTGCCATATTATACATATAATTTATTTATACATATTTATTTATATAATTTATTATATATTTTTATTTATATATAAATACTTATATAAATAAATTTTTAAAATTTTTGTTTATTTTTTAGAAAAAAAGAGGGAGAGACAAAGCACAACAGGTGGGTGGAGCAGAGAGAGATGAAGATATAGAATCTGAAGCAGGCTGCAGGCTCTGAGTTGTCAGCACAGAGCCCAACACAACTATCGAACTCACAAGCTGTGAGATCATGATCTGAGCCGAAGTAAGATGCTTAACCTATTGAGCTACCCAGGAGCCCCTCTTTTGTCAATTTCCAGTAAAAATTCTCCTCAGAGATAATGATTATTTTGATTTCTATCACCATAGATTAACTTGGCCTCTTTTTCACTTCATTTAAATGGTGTATGTACTTTTTGTTTGGCTTATTCTGCTTAACAGGGTTTTTTGAAATTTAACTGTGTTGCTTTATGTTTCAGTAATTGGTTCTTTTTTCTTGTGGTATAGTAGTTCATTGTATGGATACACCAAAACATGCTTATCTATTCTTTTGTTGATGAATGTTTTGGTTGTTTCCACTTTGGATACATTATGAATGAAGCTTTTATGAACATTCTTGGATAAGTCTTTTTGTTGACATACACCCTCATTTATTTTGGGCATATAACTAAAAAAAATTGCTAGTCACAAGGTGAGTATATTTTTAACTCTCTTAAAAATTGTCAAAATTTTTCCAATGTGGTTGTACCACTTTATATCTCCATTAACAACACATGAGAGTTCCAGTTGCTCTACATCCTTGTCTACACTCGGTTTTGTCAAACTGTTAAAAATTTATTGTGTCATTCTGTGTTTGTAAAATAGCATCCCGCTGTGGTTTTAATTTTCAGTTCCCTCATGATGATGATGTTGCCGTCTTTTGATAACATTACTGGCCACCCAGATATCTTCTTTTGCAAAGTGCGTAGTGTTTTGTCTACTGTTTTGTTGGATATTACTCTTTCTCTTATTGATTTATAGTTCTTTATATATATTTTTGATATGAATCCTTTGTTAAATATATGCATTGCAAATATTTTATTATAGCCTTGGGCTGCCGTTTTTAACTTTCTTAAATACTTCTTTTGATCAGAAGTTTTTGGTTTTGGTGAAATCCAATTATTTTTTCTTTTATACTTAGTGCTTTTTGAATTCTGTGCAAGAAATCTTCCTTCACCCTAACTAAGGTCACAGTGCTATTTTCATGTTTTCCTCTAGAAACTTTAGAACGTATGCCCTCCCATTTAGGTCTGTTATCCATCCCAAGTTAATTTATCTGTGTAATGTGAGTCAGCAGCAAGGCTCACTTTGTCACCATAGAGATAGGCAGTTACTACAGCATCACTTACCGAAAAGACCTTTCTTTCCTCATTGAAAGGCATTGAGGCCATTACTGAAAATCAAATAATTGAATATATGTGGGTCCACTTCTGAACTTTCTACTATATTCCACTGATTTATTTATCTATCTATATCCAAATACGGCATTCTCTTAATTGTATAGCTTTATAAGAAATCTTAAAATCTGACAGTGTATAGACCCTTAAATCTTCAATATTGTTTTGACCATTCTAAGTCCTTTGCATTTTCATATAAATTTTAAAATCAGCTTGTCAATGTACATAAGTAAATCTCACTAGGATTTTGATAACACTGGCTAGGACCTCAAATCCAATGTTGAATAAAAGTAGCAACAGTGAAAATTACATTATTCCCAATTTTATCGTAAATTTTATGCAGAATATTTTCTATTTGCCTGAAAATCCTTGTGTTCTATATATTTATTCCTCCTTCTCCCTGCAAACCTCTTCATCAATTTTTTTATTCAATCCATGGTTTTTCTTTTTTCCAAGATATTTAGTTGGAATTATATAGTATGTAGTCTTTTCCAGGTTGCTTCTTTCACCTAGTAATATGCATTTAATATTTTTCCATGTGTTTTTATAGCTTGAGAGTTCATTTCTTTTTTAGCACTCAATAATATTCCACTGTCTGGATGTACCACAGTTTATATATCCATTTATATACTGGGGACACCTTGGTGATATATAAGTTTGAGTAATAATGAATAAAGATGGTATAAACATCCATAGGTTTTTTATAGATACATAAGTTTTCCACTAATTTGGGTAAATACCAAGAAACACAGTTGCTGGATTGTGTGGTAAGCGTATGTTTAATTTTGTAAGAAACCACCAAAGAGTCTTCCAAAGTGACTGTGCCATTTTGCTTTCCCATCAGTAATGAGTGAGAGAGTTCTTTCTGCTCCACATCTTCATCAGCACTTAGTGTTGTCGGTATTTTGGATTTTGGCCATTGTAATAGGTGTGTAGTGGTATTTCATTTTTCTAATTTTTGTGAGGAATGCAAAGTCTTTGTATAGATTCATTTTTTCACTTGTGCCTGTCCAGTGGCACTAGTATCATATGTTGAGAAGAAGTCTAGGCATTGGCTGGTAGATTGGGCTTCTTTGTAGATAGCACTCTATCCCTTGGGTCTCCAGACCCAGTTTTTTGTTTGTTTGTACTGTTTTGCTTTTTAGCTTGGAGTTCCCCTACCTGCCAGCTGAAAATTTTATGCAGCTTTTGACCAAAGAGCTATCCTCTAGCCCTATAAGTAATTAACCCTTTGAGTCCCAGCTTCTTAGAAATAAAGCAGCACCAAGATCATTATGCCGAGGGTTCAGGACAACTGGCACATACCTGATAGAAAGTGCTAGCATGAATTAAAGGGTAAAATAAATGGTCTGCCACAAAGATGAGAGGAGCTAAGAATGAATAACCAATGTAGAATACAAGAAACAGTGGAGAAATATAGGATCCAAAAACACATTATCAGTCCTAGGTTTTCCAAAAGTTACTTTGGGATAGTTGTTCATGAGGGATGCTCAGAAGGGGCTCACATACTTCCAGGTAATGGTGTAAGCCTCAGGCCCCTCTTATAAAGACATGTGAAGAGCTCCAGACGTTCAGTGAATAGAGGCAGCAGAGCAGAGGGGTAGGTGGGGAGAGGTGAAGGTGTAGGTGGGAAACGGGCTCTGCATTTGGACTGCCTGTGTCTGACCACTGGTTCCACTGCTTGCTAGAACAAATCTTTAACTTCTTTGTGTTTTAGTTTTCTTGTGTACTCATTTAGGATGTAATAGTATAACAGGCTATAGTATGGGTTACATGAAATAACTGGTGTAAAGTTCCCAGCACACCGAGTTCAGTAAATGCCAGATGATGCTGATGTTATTATTATTTTCTTTCTTATGCCAACATTTCAAGCACTGAGTTGGTTTCAAAAAAATTGTTGGGGATTTGGATGTACCTACTTTAGATCCCAGGATCGGATAGCTTATTCTGCCCCAGCTATTAATTTTTCCCACCCTATGCAAGCCTTTTCTAGCCTATTTGCACTCAGATCCATCTATATTGCAGGCAGACTAACCTCTGAGGCTGGTGCCCCAGGCTCCTGTGTCTGTTAATTTACATTTCATCTAGTAAGAGTCACTGGAAAAAGATTGGAGGGTGGGAGGAAGGCAAGCCAGGGTATTTCCCACTCTCCATCAACCTCAGAAGATGTCTCTGGCAGTTTCCCATTGCACAAGCCATCACTACTCCAACTTCCATTGAGCTCTGGTAAGTCTCCCTTCCCCATTGCCCTTCCACACTCTCGCATGCTAGCCTCTTCCTATTTTGGCTTACCTCTGGGTTGATTTTTAGTTCTTCCATTAACTGTGCAACCAATCACTTCTTGTAAATTCTCTCTTTTAAAAATAGTGATTTTTGTTTTCTGGTTTTGATTCTAGCCAATAATCTCCACATTGTCCCAGTCAACCTACCACTGTGCACTGTTTGAAGTTGAGGGACATCACCCATAGCTGTGGCTTTAAGAAGTGGACACTGGCTGACACCACCCCCCCCCCCCCCCCCCACCTCTTAAAATTCTCAAAAAATTCTTAGGGGTGGGAAGTCCCTCAGCTACACACAAAGGCTGTTAGATAGCAGTACTCCCCAGCCCGAGCTGTGTGGGATGATTCCCCAACAGTCCCAAACACTGCTGCTCTCTATATGACAGCAAAGAAATGTTTTGGCAGAAGCCAGTCTGGGCATCAAAATGCTGAGGCCCATATGTTCCTGCTAACTTCCTGCCAAAATGTTGTTGTTTGACTTAGGAAGAGTATAACTTTTTAATCCAGAACAAAAAGGGGACTCTAACCCATGGATACATTTTAAGCTGAAAAATAAGAGAACAAAAATGAGTTAAAAACAATATAACAAAAATAATCAATGGGAGTAATTGAGACTGGGGGATTAGGGAGACAAAATCTAGGAAATGTATAAACATCTAGAGGTTCCTACTATCTGCCTCATCCTGGACTTCTAAAGTTTGGGGCTCTCCCATGCACAATGAGGGACTAACTTCTAAAATGAAATTGGAAACAATGAACCATTTTCATACTCAACCAATCCTTGCTCACCTTCTGGTTTCCCTGATGTTTGGATTCTAGACTCCACTTCAGAATAGATGCTTGCTTTTGCCCCTCTGGCTTTTGTGATTTCCCAATCCCCCCCTCCCCACTTCCTCTTTCTCTCTTTCAGGGTTATCATTCTGCTTTAAATCTTGCCTGCTACCTTGATTGTAGCCATTTCTTCAGTTCCAGTAAAAAGTTCCCTCCACTCCTCAAAAATTCTGCCAGCTTGGCAAGCCTGAGCCCTTGAATACCTTCCTGCCAAAGAAGGAAATCTGACACTGGTATAGAACAAGAAGAACAGTGACAAAATCTAGTACAGAGAGATAAGACAACATAGACTAGAGTGTAAGCAAATTTTCCAGTGTGTAATTTTTTCATTCTTCGTCAGAAATCATAATTTGTATATTTTAAGTACATTTTAGAGCTAGCAATAATAGTGGCCCCTGGGTGGCTCAGTTGGTTACTTAATCCACTTCAGCTCAGGTCATGATCTTGCAGTTCATGAGTTTAAGCCCCACAACAGGCTCTGTGCTGACAGCTCAGAGCCAGGAGCCTGCTTCCGATTCTGTGTCTCCCTCTCCCTCTGCTCCTCTCCTGCTCTCTCTCTCTCTCAAAAAAATAAATATTTAAAAAAACAGACTTAGCAATAATAAAAACAGAGCGTTAGAGAGAGAGAGATATGCTGGAAAGGAATTGTGGCTACCTGGCCTAGTGATCCCAAGGAAAACATTTTATTTTATTTTTAAGCTTGTTTGTGTGTTTGTTTAGAGAGAAAGAGAAAGAGAGTATGAGCAGGGAGGGGCAGAGAGAGAAGAGAGCGAGAGTGGGAGAGTGGGAGAGAATCCCAAAAAGGCTCTGTGGTGTTAGCGTGAAGTCCAACATGGGGCTCAGTTCCACAAACTGTGAGGTTAAGACCTGAGCTGAAATCAAGAGTCCGATGCTTAACCAACTGAGCCACCCAGGTGCCACAGGAAAACTTTTATGAACAGGCTCCATGTTGTGTCCTGCCCATATCTGCAGGCCTACACCAGAAGTTATCTGCAGTTAGTTCCCAGATATGCCAAGGGTGTCTTGTCTTTCTGTGCCTGTGGGAGTTTTGTCATTGGAGGAGCATGCTTATTTGTGCACAACGTGTACAGAATGTCCTAAAAGTCCCCAGGCAACTCCCAGTTCCCGACTATGGTAATCCAGTCATTAACACATACTTTATTGCCTTTACTTTCTTCTATCTCAGTTCCCCAATCCCTTACCGTGTTTCATGGAGTAACCTCTCAAATCAAGTATCTGCACTGAAATCCTTGTTCCAAGCTTTCTTAAAGGGAGGAACCCAATTTGGAAACAATATCATCCCCTTAGCCCATGGAACTGTTTCTCCTATCAGATTCTTCAGTAGCTCTCCAATCTACACTTGAACTATGGTTTTTGAAAACAACACTAATAAGGAATGCCTCATATTAAAGATGCAATCAACAGACTTCTGAAAAGGAAGCTGCATAACTGTCAATGGTCAAAACCACTTCCTGTGAGTAGTTTATAAAGAATACTAGGCCCTGGATAAGAATATGATATCCTTATATGTAAAATTAGAACAAATTAGAAATACTCCATTGAGTTTCTATAAACTTTTCTAGGAGAGATTATTCTACATCAAGTATTATGCTAGAACTTTATATGTCATAGTATTAAATCCTCACAACACTCTGTTAATAAAATTAAGGTTAAATACAATGAAGCTCATTTTATAAGGAAAACAAAGAATTGGTGGTAAAGTAACTTGCCCAAACTTTGAATTTCTTTTGTATTTGGGAGGTAATATACAACAGAGACAGAATACTTCATTTCCAAATCTATATGCTCCATAATGTTTCTTAGCTTACCCTTCAGTCAGGTTAGGGCTTTTTAATGGGATTCTGACCAATAAAGCGCGAGTTGAAATAATGTAAGCAACTTCTAGACCGTTCCTTAAAGTCTTCCAGTGTGGTTTTCCAGCCCTTTTATTCCCAAGATCCAAAGACCTTGGAGTTCAGGTATTCAAGATGATATAGCTATAAGTTGGGAGAGCACCATGTGCCCTACCTTACACATTGTGTGAGCTGCAAATAATATTTCTTTTGTTAAGTCACTGAAGCTTGGGAGTTCATCTGTCCTGGCAGCTAGGGATTTTTTTGTTTTTACAGAGTCCTCCAACTCAAGGTACCAGTATGTGACATTGGATAAGTGGACGGCCAGTAGATGGTTAAGAAACTAATACTGGAGGCTAGAAAAACCTTGGTTCACATTATGCAAAGGGAAACATTTGGAAAATCTGCCACCTATAATAATTTGAGACAGATTTAAGGGGCTGAGTTCTTCAACATCAGTCCCTAGAATCCAGAGAACCTTCATTAAAACTGGATCAGAGTCTATATAGATTTATATAGACTATTAGACTCTCTAGATCACAGGAGGGGACAAGATGGCCGAGAAGTAAGGAGCTCCGTACTTGCTCATATATCACACGGAAAAGATCTGAAGCCATTGGAAACCTTACAAAACCTGAGAGATTGGGAGAAAAAGGACGCGGAATCCACTGAGAAAGCCTTCTAACGTGAGTGCAAACTGGGGAAGATAAAATCGGGCTGGGATGGGAGACTCCAGGGTCGGAGGTGATCCCCCTCTACCCTCTATGGGGAGTGAGAGGGGAAAAAGAGAGAGTCCGAAACAGAAAAACCTCCGCTTGGGGGAAAAAACCTCCGCTCAGGGCATAAAAAGACCGTACTTGCCAAACACCTGCGCGCCAGGTCCCCTCGCTCCAACCGGGCCCGGGGGGGCTGAGCGCACAGACTGCTGCTTTGTGCCGGCTCCTGACGGCTGGACTTCAGAGTAGCGGCGTGCCTGCCGCCATTGTGGCTCCCGGGCGGCTGGGGCCCCTGAAAGAGCCACGCAGACACCGGGCGTCCGCGCTCCTGGCTGGCTGGGACTCAAGAGGGAAGGCAAAGAGCTAAAAACTGGGAGATTTGCCCGCGAGTTCATGATTTGGGTCACGAGCCATTAGAGGGACCTGGTTTCTCTCACTCCAGCGGGCTCGGCAGGCAAGGCCCCGCCCATGCGCGCCAGCCCGACCCAGAGAAGGAAGCAGCGATTCTGACTCCGCCCCCAGAGCTCGGCAGGGAGCCTGGAATCGCCCGAGGGTGTTGCCTGGGAAGCTGTGTCTAAGGCAACTTCAGCGGGGCGCGCGGACGGGGATTTGGAGATTGGAACTGGCCTGGCTTGAAGAGTGCAACCAACTTCGGCTGCGCCCCCGGTACAGGGAGTTTACACGCCCAAAAAAGTGAGGTGCAGCACTTGGTTCAAGAAGGGACTGGAGCACCGTCACTCTGCTCCCCACAACGGCCAAGGCAGACCTCCCGCCTGAGGCATTGGATCACGCCACGCCTATCCCTGCCTGAGAGGTGCCCCCATCCCTTTTTTTTTTCTATTTTTCTTCGTCTTTCTCATTTCTCTCTTTTTTCCCCAGAACACTGACCTGACTAACTCTGGTCGCCAGCTTGCTTAAACAATCACAACGAGTCCATTCTGTAAATGTAAATTCTACACCAACCGACATTTTCAGCTCTTTCTCTNAGAGAGATAATAACCTTTCCAAATAAACAGAAATTGAAGGAATTTGTCACCACTAA
>NW_027530982.1:0-499 GCF_008692635.1 Crocuta crocuta
AAACCAACTCTTGGTTTCATTGATCTGTTCAATTGTGTCTTTGGTGTATATGTTCTTTATTTCTGCTCTGATTTTTACTATTTCTCATCTTCTACTGGGTTTAGGGTGCTCTTGTTGCTCTCCCTCTAATTTCCTTAGGTGAGCTGTAAGATTTTGCACTTGCAGCAATTTTTCTATTTTCTTGAAATAGGCCTGGAGTGCATTGTACTTTCCTCTTAGGACTGCCTTTGCCACATCCCATAGAGTTTGGATTGCTGTGTTTTCATTTTCACTTGTTTCCATATATTTTTAAATTTCTTCTATAATTGCCTGATTGGCCCATTTGTTCTTTAGTAGGNTCTATAACCTCCACATTCTTGGAGGTTTATAAACTTCTTCCTGTGATTTATTTCAATTTTCAAAGCATTATGATCTGAAAGTGTGCATGGTATGATCTCAATTCTTTTATATTAGGTGAGGGCTGCTTTATGTCCCAGTATGTGATCCATCTTGGAGAATA
>NW_027530983.1:0-301 GCF_008692635.1 Crocuta crocuta
TAACAGTTCACCTAAAGGAACTAGAGGCAGAGCAACAAGAACACCTTAACCCAGCAGAAAAGGAGAAATAGTAAAAATCAGAGCAGAAATAAACAACATAGAGACCAAAGAAATAATTGAACAGATCAATGAAACCAAGAGTTGGTTTTTTGAAAAAATAAACAAAATTGACAAACCTCTAGACAGGCTTCTCAAAAAGAAAAGAGAGAGCACCGAAATAGACAAAATCATGAATGAAAATGGAATTATTACAACCAACCCCTCAGAAATACAGGGAATTATCAGGGAATACTATGAAAAA
>NW_027530983.1:837-1078 GCF_008692635.1 Crocuta crocuta
GAAAGATAAAAACCATATGATCCTGTCAATAGATGCAGAAAAAGCATTTGACAAAATACAGCATCCCTTCTTAATAAAGATTCTAGAGAAAGTCGGGATAGAAGGAACCTACTTAAACATCATAAAAGCCATCTATGACAAGTCTTCAGCTAACATCATACTCAACGGGGAAAAACTGAGAGCTTCCCCCTGAGACCAGGAAAACGACAGGGATGTCCACTCTCACCACTGCTGTTTAACA